>NC_089763.1:60833046-61118046 GCF_040412425.1 Macrobrachium rosenbergii | reverse complement strand
CTTTATTTATACGAGGCATATTTTTCGTTATACGAAGTGTTTTTAAGTCAAAATATAACTTAAATATGTCACGTCGGGAAATTAATTTAGCAATTTTTTTCATTAATAGATGACATTGGCGGCTGGCCATTTGGGGGCATGTTTGATTTCATCATCATTCTACTGGCTTTTGATATTTATCTTTTATCGGTGTGAAAACAGCAGTAATATGTGTTCTTTCATGCCCAGTAGTTTTGATTAAAATACTTTCCAATTTTATTTGCAGTCGAGCTTCATCCATGTTGCCAATGCACGATAATTTATAGTCATTAGCAGCTCGAACATTCTTTTCTCAGCTTCAACTACAACTTGCAGCTTAAATTTACTGTAGCAGTATATTTCCTTGCCGATCTTTTCTCCAAAGCGCATAAGGGTATAATGTAAAAATAAATCAGTACTTAACGTCATTTTTAACATAAATACGGTAATTGTTTAACGGTACGATGGTTGAAATACAAGCAAAACAGTTGTTGTCCGATTTGGTTATTAGCAAAACAACAGTTTCTCGTTCGGTTGTTTATGGCTGTACACATTTGTGCAATAGTATAAGGTTACTAACAATACTTTTATCATTCTCTTACTTTTTTAACTGGAAGATGAAATAAAGAGATGGAGGAAAATAATTTGGTCTCTCTTGCTGCCTGATTGTACGCTGTTGCCTGTGCCTGCGCAGAATTTTAAAATATTTTCTAAATATTGTCGTACCAGTATTAATTGCTAACTCCATCATAAACTCGAATCATCGTAACTCGTGCACTACCTGTATTGACAAGCGCACAAAAATTGCAAACGAACACGGACCTATTTTAACTTCCGACATGAGAGCAAGTGAGGTTGGCTCATTGAATTAATGTACAGTACCTATTCCTGGTATTCCAGCCTCTTGGGTCAACATATCATACACCGTACTCTGCCTGATTGCATGCTGTTGCCTGCGCCTGTCGCCCACGAAATTTAAAAATATGTATTTTCAAAATATTGTCGTATCGATATTAATTGCTAACCCCATTGTAAAAGCGAATTATCGTAAGTTGAATTATCGTAACTCACGCACTACCTGTACTGTAGCTTAGCTCCATCTTACCTTGTGAGCTTTTGCTTTTAATGTTTCTTAGTTTGTTGGTGCTTGTACAATGTTCTGTCAGCCAGTCTCTCTTTTTATGGCTTCCTGTTTCCCAAACTTATTTTTAAGTTTATTATCAGACTGTCTGTCAGTGTCTGTCATTGTTTAACAGAGCCACGCATCCCTTTTGCTAGAGTTAATCAGTTGATTAGAAGGCTGGGTCATTATAAGGTTTGGTATTTCTAACGCCCATTGCTGCTTAACACTGTTCTTATGATGATGGTGAAAGTGGGGAACTGGAACCTCTGTCCAAATGGGTCTTTTTAAGTGTAAAGTACAGGTTAGTTAGAACAGGAACTATGTGGAATTGCTGACAGCTGTAAGATATGCAGAAAACATTCAAGAACAGGATAATTTAGGCTCTTTGTTGCTTAGAAATATAGAAAATATTCAACAGCAGGCTACAATACAGAGTCTGTGTGGCTTAGCAGACTTTGTTACTTGTCAGAAAACAGAAAATAGTCAAGTGCAGTCTGTGCTACTTAACAGACATGGTTACTTACCAGAAAGCCAGACCCCAAAGCTGAAGCGTTCCCATATCCTGTTTAGCCCTTTTTCGTAGAATGTGCTGCATGAAACCAGTTGTTCATTATAGTGAATGTTTGACCAAGGTGGCTGTCATAAGACCTCGGTTGCGTTCTTCATGAATGTGATGTTCTCCTATTTTTGTCTATGAGTATTTCCAATGAAACCAGAAATCGTTTGAATATATTTCCTTCTTAAAATAGGGTCTTTAGTAGCTGCAATATGTCTTAATAGGCCTTAGCCCTTATCTTTGTGGCTATTAGCTAATATAGAAGCCATAGTTAACCTAGGCGTAGCCCCGAGATCATTATTGACACAAGTATGGGCACTCTCCATGAACTCCTGTTGGTGTTTTGTAAGGAACAGCATCAGTTGTTGAAAACTAATTGAGATTTTATGTAGTATCTTTTCTGTTCTTAGCATATGAACCTTATAGATTCTGGAATGAGAGAATTGTTTTGGAATACAGTAGTTCAATAACTGGATGTTGTGCGATTAGAGCCTCAGAAGTCCCAGCAAAGATGCAGTGCACAACTACCCTGCAACAATTCACCTTCCTTGTATTTTAATAATTTATTCTTATTTTATCTAATTATTTATCAACTGACTAAATTATATATTTTTTTATTTTCTCATAACTGATCTCTTCTTTCAGTATTTCCTATTATCTTTTGTAACCTCTTTCTAATGAACACTAATATTCTTTGGAAACTTCTTGAATTTCAAGCCGGTGGCCCTTGTATGCTTTTCCATCTGAATATAATAATAATAACAATAATTCTGCTTCCTGTGTTCTTGTTTCCATGGAAGAGCTGAAAGGTCCTTGTGCTGTTTACATTAAAAGTTATGGGCATAATGCCCATCTTTTTTCATTAATTTATCATTGTCATTGTGAGGCTCCAAGAAAAGTCAGAGGTACAAGAATGATGCTTTATTATTCTCGACAGGTGTTTATAAGACAAAAACGGACGGAAAGGTAGGGGCGACCCCAGACCCCCTGAGGCGTCCATACAAGATTTGTGTTTTGTAGTGAGCATAAAAATACTTACAACATTTGGTACATGACACATAAAAGATAGATATACATAACGGCAGAAAGGCCGTACAGTGATGCATAAGATGAGGTTCACAAAGAATCTGAAATAAGGACGGGTAAAATACATGACGTGATTAGTGTACATCTGAAAAGGAGAAACACAAGGAAAGAGAGGCGCGATTTGATGCCCTTACATCATGTGTATATACATTCATCTGTTTATTGATTTGGCTTCTAATTTTAATCTAAATTGTTCTCTTAATTTTTATCCAGAGGCGGACAATACTCTTTTCAAGTTTATGATAAATTTAATGTCCTTTTTATACTGTTCCATGTGAATGAAGGTGGCCCAGTGGTAACTAGAATGACATTGCTGTATTTGATAGTAATAATGCAGTAATAATAATATTGAATGATAACAATGTTAATGATTACCAGCTAAAAGCTGGCACTCTGAAATTTGAATGTACAAATGTGGTACTGTTCTTAACTTTTATCTGCATTAGTACAGATTGATTGTGAGCAGGAAAGATAATTTGTTCATATATGAAGATTCACCTGGACAAAATTTTCGTATTTTTTGGAGATGAAGCATTTTCAAGTTTATCAAGAGATTGCAATTTTTCTTCTTATCTACAAAAAAGTTTAGAACAGGTGGAAATTGAGTGATTTCGAGGTTCTGATACATCATTTTTGTTTCTTTCTGGGGAGTTGAATATATTAACAAATTATGAAAGATTTCATTCAGAATTATGCCTTGGCTTCAAATGACTTTATGTTGCACAGAAGTCAGGTTCCCAAAAGTTAACTGAACTCAGTGGGTCTTCTCTCTTTTCATTGCTATTGGATTCAGCTGATGTGCTCCTTCCTATGATAATCTTGGTTCTCTTGTGACACAGCCTATCCAGTTTGGTTCAGGACCTAAGTTTAAAGCAAAAAATATTCCCATATTGCAAATGGCTTGCCTCAGCTGAGTTCTTTTTAGAGATATCCTTTTCACACAAGTTTTGTCCTGCATCCCACACTTACAATCAGTCATATCTTGAATGTCTGTCCAACTTTCAGCCAGCAGTGTAAATCATATATCAAAAACAAATCTCATCAGAAAATTTTGTCAGAAACTTCATTATTTGGGATGAATTTTACCTACTGTTAAAGTTAGCTTATATCTCTGCCCCGATGTGCGAGTCACCATTCAAATAAAAGAAGATCGCTTGGCTGAACCAGAAGACTGTCTTGGTTCACCTGTTCTCTACAAAGTGTTCGAATGTTTTAGCTCTTCCCAGAATTCTCCTTTCCACCATTGGGTATAGGCAATTATTGGTATTTATGAATTTTGTCTGTTTGCTCCTGTGACAGCACTAATTTCAATCTTCCTAGGAGGTCTTCCACCAGAGGCAAAACAAATAACATCAGGTTCTGCAGGAATGAGTACTGTGTAGGCAGGATGCCAAAATTTCAGTTAGATTAACATCCCGTTTGTACCGGCTGCAGGGGTGCAGAGTGGCAAAGTGTGTTCTAGAAACTAGATGTGAAGAATGTGACATATAGACGAGGTGGGGGAGTTGGTTGTCACCGACTCTTCTCCTCCTCCTCCTCCCTCTCCCCAACAATTCTCATTTTCTTTGACGCCTAGTGCCGTGTCTTCTGCTTTGCCGACTTCTGTCACCTCAGGTCAGCAGCTGCAGACTACTTTCCTGCAGTCTCCCCTCCAGTTGAATCAGAATTTTGTTGCAAGGAGTCGACTGCTGTTGCCCCAACTCCTCAGCTGGCTGAAGAAGGGTTTGAGTCAGAAGAGTCTTCTTCAGTCGTTCGGCATTTGTTGGAACGTTGCTCTTCTCTTTATCCTCATTTGGTGGAGGAAAGAAGTTCTGTAGAGACTAGGTCTCTGTTGTCTTCTAGTATTTCAGCACCCATTAAGTCTTTGAAGAAGCCTAATCTTTCTCTTTAAATAGAGCACGTTTTGGTGAAATATCTTGTATTCTGGGACACAAGGCTTCCTTCAAGTCTGCCAGCTCTAGTCTTCCTGGTTTTTGAAGTCCTGGAGAGCTGCTTATTACAACACAGGCGTGTTACTGGCGCTTAAACCATCTTTGGTCGATGACTCTGATTGCTTTGGTGGTCTCGACCCTATGAAGAGCCGTGCTCTTGAGACTGGCAAGGTGCTTTGGTCTAATGCAGGGGCAGAGACCTTGTCCAAGTTCTTGTTGAGAATTATTGAAGTATTGTCTTTTGCTGAGCTTTTGCTTAATACTATTGCTGCCTCTCTGTGCCTGGTTTTTCAGGACTCTCTGGCGCCAGCAGGTGTCAGAGCTTGGGAGGAGGAGTCAGATATTTGACTTGCCTGAACAAGGCTAACTGGACGGGAAACTCAGGTGAATGTTCTCATGCTTTCTAATTCGGTGTTGAAGAAGAGAGAGAACAATTGTGCTCTTATCTTTCGTCTGCCACCCAAAGTTCTGCTCCTAAGTCTCTCCAAACATGACAGAATGCCTACAGTCAGCCTCCTACAGGAACCTTACCTTTACTGGGGGTAAATATTCATAGCGTAAGAGCAGTTTTAGTTTTTTGAAGAATTTGTCTCTGAGGATGTAATTAATGCGGCACAGTGGAAGTGCAATTCAGTTTTTGCTGCTCATTATCTTAAAGATATAGAAATTACGTTCAAAAAGTAGGGTGCAAGCCCTTTAGCTCTCTAAGGTGTTTGTTTTCTGGGACCTGGATATGCATCCAGTCATCAGACGATACATTCATACAAAATGGCAGCAGAGATGGACTCCCCCCATTTTATCCACAAATAGGAAGTACAGGAAACATTAGAAAAAGTATCGGTTTTTGGAGTTCGGGTTTTAATCGTAACAGAAGATTTGAAATCATCCTAACACGACTTAAGATTGGCCATACCTGCTTCACCCATAGCTTTATTTTAGAGGGAACCAGTGCCCCAGTTTGTGCTCACTGTGGTGGTCAGCTATTCGTTGAGCGCATGCTGGTCCACTGTCCTAAATTTAATTGCCTTAGGGCAAAGGTACTTACTAACTGGGAAGATTATTTTAGAAATTTTACATGATGACATTGAGGTAGATAACCTTATGGGTTATCTGAAAGAATCTGTTTTTTTTTAAGGGTATATGATTTCAGTATATTTAATAAAGATTTTAGTCATATTTATACTTATACTAAGTACATATTTTGAATAAAAGTGTAATACAAGGTATATATTTATTTTTTTGTTGGTGCTATCTAATATGATTCTTCATTTTTTACATTCATATTTTAACACTGAATTTTACTAGTATGTCAGCATTCACCAATTCAATATCAGTCATATCATTAATTTACATATTTCATATTCATCACGTAAAGAATAATCCTGATGGGTTCTGGCGCTTGGTCTTCAAGTCCTAAATTTCATAATCAGTCAATCAGTGAAGGTACATTTGTTGTACAGCAGATTACCTTTGTATCATAGTTGACTGTCGTTTTTTGGGCTTTTGGACCCAGGCACGAGGGTCCCATTATGCTGTTTCTATTCATTCTGGCTGAAGACGAAGTGGTTTTCTCTGCAAGGCCGTTCTTGGCTGCACACACGTGAAAGCCTTGCACCCTGAATGGAATCCACCTTCTGGCAGCAGTATCATCCAGGAAGGATTCCAGGTCAGGGAAGAATGTTTGGGTTTCGACGCCTCACAGCTCATCTCTTGCCTGGCTGAGTGGAATTTGTCTAGCTGCATCTTACCCACCATCCTTTTTCTGTCAGTGTGGATTTTTATCTTTGTGCACAGTAGGTAAGATTCATCCTAAAATATAATATAAATTTTCATAATAAAACTTATTATTTGGATACTTCAAAGCCTACTGTTAAAGAGTAGACCTCAGTCTGTATGTATATATTATACAAGCAGTAAACTGAATATTGAGGCTATTAGTTACTTATAAAAATATAAACCTGATACTTTAGTTTATTATATCATCATTTGTAATATTTCATGTTTCTTGATTTTAATATTGCTTTATTCCTTCTTGCAGACGAAAAGAAGAAAAGCAACAGTGCCTAAAACAAGTGATGCTACAGAATCTGGGACAACAGGTAAAGGACTGCAGGAGGAAAACAGGTGGTGCCACTGGTTCGGGGAGCCAAGAAGACCCCAAAACAAAACCTGATGCCAAGAAGGCGACGACGGCTGCAGGCAGAGAAAAAGCTGGCAAGCCGGCAGTTTCTGCTAAACCAGGAGCCAAGAAGGACAAAGGTCCCACTGGAGCCATCATCAGGAGCCCCAGGTACCAGGCAAGAAGGGAGCACCTGGTTCCCAAGAAGGACGGGAAAAGAGAGAGGGCTGCAGCTGAGCAAGGGAGGCAAGAAGTTGTATGCCAAGAAGCTGAGCATGGACACTGAAGGGCAAGAAGAAATATCCGGTCAAGGCCTTCAGAAGGGCACCAAGAAGGCTGCTAAGACTCCAGAACAGGTAATTTCCCCTAAGGAGTTAAATTGACTGTTCTGGTAAGAAGATGCCATTTGTACACCTCTTATGGTGCACTGTAGTCATTACTTCATAAGCTCTTTGCAGTGTCCCAGAAGGCTATCTGCAACCCTTTTCATTCCTTTCTTGTACCTCTGTTGGTATTCTCTTTCTTCCTCTCATTTACAAGGCTGCAAACTCCCCAACATTGTTTCAAGAATAAGAACTGCACTTTCCTTTTCCTCCTGTAACACCTTCAAGGCCTGAACACTTTTCCTCCCAGTCCTGGTTCCAGTGCAGAATGATCTCAGAGTTCCCAGTGCATGGCCTGAACGACTAAATTTTATATTCATTCCATTCCATTATACAATGCTTGGCTTACCCTTCCTGACTTTCTACAAATCCAGTTTGAGTGACTCCTAGAAATCAACCTCAAACCTATGGACTACTGTGATTCCCTTTCAAGGCACTCTATAAGTGACCCCATAGGTCCCAGTCCAGCACCTTGTGTCTGCAATTTTATATTCCATTCCTTTCCATTAAAAGAATGACTGCTAAGTTTCTAGACTATATAAAAGGTCCAGTTGTCAGATTGTCTTAATGACATAAGAATAGTAGTATTCTTTTACAGTGGAAAAGTTGTTTCCTTTTGTTTTAGGTTGTACAGGGACGTTTCATCATTAAATTCAGAAGATCGGCCATTTTCATAATTCCACCGTCCAAAACCTTGAGACTTCCAAGAGTACCAAGGCCTTGCTTCACAGACCAAGAAAGAGCAATTGGCAAGTATTGATGAGTTCAGCCTTCTGACGGAGGATTTCACCTCAAGAGTTGAAGTCTGCCAGTGAGGAAGAAGACTATGAATTGGGGAGGTGCAGTCGGAAGAGAGTTTAGTATGTTTACAAGAAATTGGAACATCTGTCCCCAAGCACAATCTGGGATATGCAGGGGTATGTTTCAACATGGTGCACTGTATGGCATTACTTTAAGGTTCATTGCAAACATGCCTTCAGTCCCTGCTGCTGCACCCACTTTTCAACCTTCAACTTGAACCCTATTTAATTGTAATTCCATCTAACTGTTTAACCACTAAAACTCCCTATTTCCACCTTCAGCACTGAATGGCAAATTGAGTAATCCATTTTCAGTTTTTCTTATGGGAGAAATTAACTTAAATGATTAATCATAATATAGACGTTTTCTGGAATGAATTAGCACCAGAGGAGAATTGTAAGAGTTTATGAGGCATGCCTTCAAGAAGGCTTAATCATGCTTTTGAAACTATATTCATCTCATTGTTTCCCATTTAAATGAAATGTTTTAAATTACATATTGCATTTGCCAAATAAGGGAAGATTGAGTGGATTTAAAATTGATGTTTAATCTGAGTTTGCAGCAGGATTTTTTTTATTGAAAAACTCAATAAACATGCAGACTTGAATTGCTTTGAAAGACCAGAGTCAGTAAAACAAGGTTTTCTTAGGACTTTTGAGAATTTTCTGATGATTTTGTTAAAGTCTTAAGGCTATGTAAACCAGAACTTTCTTTATAAAACAGGTGAAAGTTGGTGTTTAATATTATTATTATTATTTTTTTTGTCTATATAGTTGTCCTATTCGATATATGGTTTTATATATATATATATATATATGCATCCTATACCTGATAGTCCATCATTTTCTCACTATGTGGGCTATTTCTATAGCACACTATATTTCTGCATGAGTCCTGGAGGTACAGGTTGACCATCACTAATCCGGCATCATTGGGACCTAGAGGGTGCCGGATTAGCCATTTATTAGGCTAGAATACACGAAACACAGTAGCTAAGCACCTCATCTTAGAATTAACATATCCCATAAATCAGTACAAGTTGGTTAATAAAGAAAAGACAATTATCAAATACAGGTAGTGTTTGAGTTACAATAATTCGACTTACGATATTTCGAGTTTAAGATGGTGTTAGCAATTAATACCGATACGAAAAAATTTAGGAAATACACTTTTAGAGATTTCACGCAGGCGCAGACAGTGAGAGAGACCAACTTACAATAGACCAACTTCTTTTCCTCCATCTCTTTATTCCATCTGCTAGTTAAAAAAGTAAAAGAGAATGATAAAAGCATTGTTAGTAACGTTATACTCTTGTGTAAATGTGTACAGCCATAAACAACTGAACGGGAAACTGTTGTTTTGCTAATGATCGTATCGGATAACAACTGTTGTGCTTGTATTTCAACCATCGTACGGTAATACATAATTACTGTAGTTATATTACAAATGACGTTAAGGACTGAAATATTTTTTACACTATACCCTTGTTCCCTTCAGAGAAAAGATTGGCAGGGAAATATACTGCTACAGTAACTTTAAGCTGCAAGTTGTAGCTGAAGCTGAGAAAACAATATTCAAGCTTCTAATGACTATAAATTATCGTGCATCGGCAACATGGATGAAACTCGACCGTATATAAAACTGGAGAGAATGTATTTTAATCAAAACTACTGGGCATGAAAGAATACAAATTACTACTGTTTTCATGCCGATAAAATATAAATACGTAAAGCTCGTATTATGATGAAATCAAGAGAAAATAGCGAACGGAATCTTGATTTTTTTACACAAAAAAAACATGCCCCAAAACGGCCAGCCGCGATTCCGAGAACGTCATATATTAACGAAAAATAGCTAAATTAATTTCACAACGAGACCTATTTAAGTTACATTTCGACTTAAAAACACTTCGTATAATGAAAAATATCCTTGTCCCAAATAAATAAACTATCCATATTCATTTACGCTAACTAGAAGCAAGAAAAGCGCTTTGAACTTTGTTAAATGCGGTAATATCGATTCCCAAAACAAAACATTGATTGCAATTTATAATACAAAAGCAATATGAGAATATATGCAATTGGAAACAATGTAGTAAAGCATAACTTTTTAAAAGATCCATGAAAAAGATGCACATTCGTTATGTTGATGTTTGTATAATACTGTTAATATGTGAATAGAGTTCAGTATAATGTAGGCTGGGCTACCAGTTTGTTGATGCAGCACACTGCGCCACCAAATCGAAGTGGCCGGCGAGCGAGTTAGCGCAGCGACCCGGGAAATTTGAAAATTAGTGCGGAAACTAGAAATTACTCTAGCCGAAATTTGTGCCGGATTACTGATTGTTCCGGACTACTGATTGCCGGATTAGTGATGGTCAACCTGTGTGTGTGTGTGGGTGGGTGTGTGTATATATATATATATATATATATATACACAGGCAGTCCCCGGTTATCGGCGGGGCTCCGTTCCCGATGGCGTGACGACAACCGAAAATCGCCGCTAACCAAAAATCGGCGACAATAGCACTGATCCCCGGTTAGTGGTGCCGATAACCGGTGATCAGCGCTGCCGATGACAGGTGATCAGCGCCAATAACCGGTTATCAGCGATGAAAATCTGGTTATCGTCATCACTAGACAAGCGCCGTAAAACCAGATCGCCAGTAACCGAGGCTGCCGATAACCGGGGACTGACTGTATATATATATATTATGTATATATGTATGTATATGTGTATACAGTAATACCTTGAACTTGCACGATTCGAGTTGCACGAATTCACAGACACGAATTTTTCATTGGTACCTAACTAATGGTCACACGAGTTTTTCACAGACACGCGAACATCTGTGAACACTGGGAAACCCAGCAAAAGTGTTTTGTTTAATCTTTTATGTAATTTATAAGTTTTCAAGCTTTTATGTGTAAATTAAATATTAATTAAATATTATTAAAAGTAATAATTTTTTTTCTCTCTCTCTCTCTCCTTTAGAGAGATGAATTTTTATGGTACATGTATACAGGTATGTTTATTTGTATGATAAATTTTTTATCTAATAATAAGTACTAATTTTCAAATAATAATAATAATAATAATAATAATAATAATTATAATAATAATAAAACTGTAATTACAAAATTCGTATTATTTGAACAAACAAATTCTTCCCTCATCTTTTGTAAGAAGGTGGAAGGCAAAAGCTGTCAGACATGTCATTTAACTTGACAAGGAGGGGAGTGTTGCTAATCAGTGGTCAAATTTTTCTTGTAATTCTCTCTCTCTCTCTCGTTTGAAGTTAGCCAACCTACGTATTACAGCACTTTAACTGTACAGTAGATAATTTTGAACTGATCTAATTTTACCTGTACCGTTTACAAACTGTAAATGCCCCGTTCAAAAAAATAGAGACATAGAGCATTTCAGGACAAAGAGAAAGTGACAGAATAAAGAATTTTTTACAAACAAGGTTGAGAAGGCTTCTAAAAATAGATCGGCAGAATGGGGGAGAGTCACATCAATTATTTCTTTTTTTAAGGGTAATGTATTAAGCTAACTTTTAAATGAAAATATGGTAACTTAAATTTCATTTAATAGTTAGTTTAATACTGAATTTCCATCTTTTGATATCTAACGTAAGAATAACTTTCTCTCTCTCCCCGTAATAATTCATAAATAATATAACTTGATATTTCAAGTAAGGACAATATCTCTCTCTCTCTCTCTCTCTCTCGTGTTATTCTCTCAGTCTCCGTAATAATTGATAAATAATTTCACTCTCCTAAGTAAGGACAACCCTTCTCTCTCTCTCTCTCTCTCATAGTTAGCGCTCACACATTTTTACAACTTATTAATTCTCTGTACGTCTTTACCTGTACAGTAGAAAGTTTAAATTGATCTAATTTTACCTGTATCGTTTACGAAGTGTAAATGCACTAGTGTTGCAAATATGTTCCAAAACATAGAGACATAATAACTAAGAGTTGTATTAGTGAAAATGTAAAACACTGTTTGTTCATGAAAAAGCATTTCAGAACAAAGAGAAAGAGACGCAGAATAAAGTTGTTAAAAAGAGGTTGAGACGATCCTAAAAATAGATCGGTTGGGAGGGGAGGGACAGTGAGAGAGAGGAATTCTCTTCCAAGTCTCAGTTTTTATGTCAACCATTTATTTCTCTTTTTTAAGGGTAATGTATTAAGCTAACTTTTAAATGAAATTACAGTTACTTTAATTTCATTTAAAAGTTAACTTAATAATTTGGGAGCATGATTAGGGCCATATTTAGTGTTTAAACTTTAGAAATAAGCATATATTAGCCTTTTTAGAGACCATGCCAAACTTATGCAAAAATTCACCCTGCACGAGGGTTCTGGAACCCCAACTCGTGTAAGTTCGAGTATGACTGTACATATATATGGATATATATATTTGTGTATATATATATAAATGTGTGTGTGTGTACATATATGTTTGTGTGTGTGTACATATATATATATGTATATATATATATATATATATATATATATATATATATATATATATATATATATATATATATATATATATATATATATATATATAAATATTACTGCTGTTCGCCCTCGTAACACTTGATTGTAAATAATATCAGCCTGACCAAGACCGGAAAAGCCATTATCCGCATTAGGAGCGTCTTCAGTTCAAACTTTAACATCCATTGGAGAAAGGAATATAGGTAGCATTTAGGCATTTAACCCCATAGGAGAAATTTCCATATTCAACTTTAAGAATAGGTGGTCCTAAAGTCCTTTTTTCCTTTCTACCTGTCTCTCGTGGCAATGTTTTAACAGAGCATAGACGCCTAAGGCATGACTGTAGGCCTGTTTTGACCCAGCGCTGGTCAGACAAGAGAGAGAAACTAGCCGCCGTCTCGAGCAGACGTCTGGAAGGTGGCCCTGTCCCTGCCTTTGTCTATTATATTTTAGTCAATGGTGGAGCAAGAAACACTACACAACTTCATCACGTCCGTTGTAATGCGCGCCAACGCTAAAATCCTTAAGGTAGAGTCTGTGTGCTGTTCAAACTTCGTCCATTCTTTTAACCTCTTTTCTGTATTTCCAACTCTTTCTTTGTTTCATTCTCCGGCCACCATTGAAGGTAATCGCTTGCACAAAGTCTAGATTAGCCAAATTATTATATTGTTAGCTTCAACCCCGTTATTCCAGTAAAATACCTAGGATTTAGGGTAAGCAAAATCAGGTTAAGTCTCGATGCTTTTTATGCCTAGCGTCTGAATGTTTGGAAGAACCGTTATGCGTTTAAAATCAAATTCATCTCAAATATTCTTGTTAAGGTTAAATACCCTTAACTGGCGACCTTTGGCTAATTAACGACTGTCTTTGAGGTTAACTTTTGGCTTCAAGTGGCAGGTTACGTGTAATCTTGGTTTGCAGGGCCGTGAAAACTACGTAAATTGAATAATAACTGATCAGCCAAGACCTAACATATAACATATATATATATATATATATATATATATATATATATATATATATATATATATATATATATATATCATCATCATCCAGGTGCCATATCCACAAGGACGTCGGCAATCATGGCTTGCCCCTCCTCTCTATTTCCGGCTCTCTGCAGCAACCGAGCTGCTGACATTCTTCCTCCAGTCATTCTCACCAATCCATCCATATATTTTTGTCTAGGTCTTCCTCTCGACCTCCTTCCATTGATTTCATAGTGAGAGAGAGATGTTCTAGTTCTTGTCTTCTCACTATGTGACCCACAAACTGCATTTGTCTACCTCTCATTGAAGCCAAAAGTTCTCTCTCAACGCCTACTCTCTCTAATACCTCCTCATTAGTTTTCCTTTCTGTCCATGATATTTTCAGCATCCTTCTCCAAAACCACATTTCTGCAGCCTGTAACCTCTCCACGTCTGCCTTCCTCAAGGTCCAAGTTTCACAGCCATACAGCAATACAGACTAAACAAAACATTTCACAAACCTCCTTAGATTCACAGATATTTTCGAGTTGGTGACTAATTTCTTGATCTTACCAAATGCATCTTTTCCCATGGATATTCTCTTCCTGATCTCTTTTTCACATTTTCCATCACTTGTGACAGTGCATCCTAAATAATTAAAACTATCAGTTTGTTTAATTGTTTCAGCATTAATTCTTATATCTGTTCTTGGGGGGATTTCATCTTTGGTGATAACCATAACTTCTGTTTTCTCAATGTTTATTGACAGACCTCTTTCTCTGCTTGACTGGTGCAAAGTACTGATTAAAGCTTGAAGTTTATCATGAGAGTCTGCAACAAGTGCTGTACCATCAGCATATCTGATATTATTAATACTGACTCCTCCAAACTTAATTCCTTCCATATCTCTGAGATCTCTCATTATCATTTCACTATATAAATTGAAGAGATCAGGTGATAACACACAACCCTGTCTTACACCTCTCTTGATGTGCCGAGTCTCTGATTCATCATTTTCTACTTTCACTGATGCTTCTTGATTCCGATATAAATTCTTCATCAATCTTAGATCTTTCCCATCGATATTTATCTGTTCCAATATCCTTATAAGGTCTACATGTCTAACCTGATCAAAAGCCTTTTCATAGTCAACAAAACAAACATATAGATCTTTTTTCACTTCTATTGCTCTCTCCATCAACATTCTCAAAATAAAAATTGCATTTCTTGTCCCTTTATCTCTCATAAAATCACACTGTTCATTGCCAATCTCTGGGAGTATCTTATTTCTTATTCTGTTCAAAAAACAATCCTTAATATTATTTTTGTGACCTGACTCATGATACTGATAGTCCGGTGTTTATTGCACTTTCAAAATTACTGTGTGTGTGTATATATATATATATATATATATATATATATATATATATATATATATATATATATATATATATATATATATATATATATATATATATTTATATATACATATACATATATATATATATATATATATATATATATATATATATATATATATATATATATATATATATATATATATATATATATATATATATATACAGGTATTACTGTGTATATATATATATATATATATATATATATATATATATATATATATATATATATATATATATATATATATATATATATATATATATATATATATATATATATATATATATATATACAGGTATTACTGTGTGTATATATATATATATATATATATATATATATATATATATATATATATATATATATATATATATATATATATACATATGGGGATCGTCCCACACACCCCCGAATAGGTCAAATCCACAAATGCTTAAAGCCCTCTAAAAACACTTAGAACTGCCCATTTCGATAGCTTAAACCAAGAAAAACCCTGTAAAAATGCTAATACCTGAGTATTTTAATAGTTTTATCACAAAGAGTGCATTTATTCCTGAAAATTATATGAAAATACAGTAATTAGTAAATATTTCTCAGTGAAAAATACCGTGAATGGGCGAACTTTCCAGAATGATGGCTAGATATGTTCTACAGAGAAACCCATGAATGCAAACCTGAGTCCACTTGAACCATGAACCATGAGAATATATATATGAATAGCGGGGGTTTATATGTATATTATATATATATATATATATATATATATATATATATATATATATATATATATATATATATATATATATATATATATATATATATATATATACAGTATATATATATATATATGAGACTGGAAACCCCAGTAAAATGCTGCCTAGTACATTAAATGGGTTTGCTTTAGTTGAACCAATAATTATATTCACTTGTCCAAGACATATATATATATATATATATATATATATATATATATATATATATATATATATATATATATATATATATATATATATATATATATATATATATATATCCCAATTGGGAAATTTACAAACTCATTAGTTGCCTGTACTTACTTATTGCTCTTGTTTTGCTGATTTTATTTTGGGTGTTACTACACAGCCTAACCTTGGGCTCACTGTCGCACTGGAGGTCCATTTACTTATTTCAATCTGTACTTATTGAACAGAACTCTTTATGCATGGCTGGCTCTGTCCGTGAATGTTAAGCATTCCTTGTTTTTTATACGCAAACTTACATACATGCCATCATGAACACATCTTACTGTTCTTCGTAACAGTCCATCGTTCCTCGTGAACCCATTGGCATATTTTTGTGCCTTGCAAACCTTTCAATTGCACTTATGTGCCTTTGAATTATTCAGTTCTTAAAACACTCACTCACATCTGTGTGCAAATCTCGTACTGTGTCATATCTCTGTTCTTTGGAACCATATCACATATTTTATTCCACTGCCATCCCTACTTCAGGGGCACTCCCATTCTCATTCCAAGTGTCACCATGCCTAAGGGACACTTCCATTCCAGGGGAGCCTTCTAAATCCCACTCTTTATTTTGAATACGCTTTGCCAGTTCCGAGGGTCATTTCTAATCCACACAATTGTTTGTGTGGCCATCCTAAGATTTTAGCATTTTGAGGAATCAGAACCCCACTCAAACCATTAGCAAATGTGTCTGCTGAGAAGTACGAAACCTTTATGGGAAAAGTATGGGTTCAGGATCAAGTAGCTGCCACTAAGAAAGCCAGAGAAGAAGAAAGAGAGTATGAATTGCCCCTGGAATGGCTGAGACAAGAAGAGAAGGAGAAGCAGGCAGAGAAGCAGCAACAGCATGAAGAACAAGAGAAGGAGAAGCAGCGACAGCATGAAGAAAAGGAGAGGGAGAAGGAGCAACAGTACCGACAAGCCTTCAGGATAAGGAAGCTGAAATCAAATGAACCAAGCAGGACAGAGACATGGCTCTAGCTTAACACCAAGTTGAACATCCCTCCCTGGTCTCTGCTCCTTCAATTATCTCAAATATCAGCCACTTCAAGCCAAAGTGGAACAAAGCAGAGCAAGAAGCATGGCTGGATTAGGTGGAGACCCTCTTTTTTGAGTACAATCTGACTGACACTGAGAAGGCCATGATTCTTGCAAAACACATGACCGGAAAGGGTCAGGACACCTTAAATTCCTTAGAAAATGGCGACAAGGGAAACCTTGAAGTGGTCAAGAAGGCCGTAGCAATCGCATTTGAAATTACACCTGAGCGCTGGAGGCAAAGATGGTGAGGTCTTCCCAAGGAGATCGATTAAACATAGTCTGACTGGTCTTACAAAAAGAACCGAGCCTTGCGGCGGTGGATCAATGCCATGGAGCACCAAGACGTCGAGGATATATTGAACCGAATGCAGTTTAAGGACTTCCTCTAATACACTCCTAGACCTCTGGCCTAACATATTGGCAAGAAGCAGCCAAAATTATTCACCGAGTGCTGCCACATGACCGATGAATGCAAGACATTTCATCCATCTCCCAGTACCTCCCACAGGCACTTAGTCCCTCCTGACCCCACTGCCTTATCAGTCTGGCCAAGAAACAGACCCTCTAATCCACCTGCATGTACTAATTGTAAAAAAGTAGGGCACTTAGAAGCCCGGTGTAAAGCTAAAGGTGGAGCCATGTCAAAGGTCCCCTCTAATCAGAATTCCCAGCCTACCAAAACTGTAACCACTCCTAGTAGAGACTATAGTAAGGTTTACTGCCATATTTGTAAGAAATACGGGCATTCCCCGAATATCAGGGATTGCCCTGGGAAGAGCCTGCCACCATTGTTGCTGTGGTGACCCGTTAACCATCCTCTTTAGGACCCCCAGTTGTGGGCCCTATTTATGTTGCACCTCCTCAATGTGGTTATCGCACTCAACAGGTCTCAGCTTTTGAAGACACTGGTGCTCAAATCTTCCTTATAAGGAGAGGCAAAGTCCCCTGTGTGGCCATTATTGAAGAAAACAAGCCTGTAACTACTGAAGGCATTAATAATTGGAGGCTGACACTCCCAACTGTCCGACTGAGGGTCACTAGACCACACAAAAGTAGGATTTGTACAACTGGAGTAGCTGACCATATTCCTGGAGACTATGACCTCCTCCTAGGACAGGACCCTCCTCCTCAGTCCCTTTCCAGGTCAGTCAAGGTCCTACTCTATGGGCGTCTCCATCAGCTGCTGTTGTTAATTCCAGCCTGCTACTGAGTCGTAGCCAATGCCTATGCCTGGCCAGTGTAGTGCTCTGATAAGTCTGGTTGTTGAGCCCCCACCCCCGAGCCAGATACTGGTTCTCTGCAAAGTATACAAGCATGAATGCCTGACACTCTTGGTCCCGAGGTCATGGATGCCTTTCTCCAAATCCAGTGCCTGAGCCTGCCTTATTGCCAGTGCCAGCGCATGATGCCAATCTCCCTTCAGGAGATCCCAATCCAGTCCCCCTCTCATCTACTGGCGTGGCCCCGCTACCAGTGTCGGCCTAGAGCCAGCCCGAAGTTCAGCAGGGTCTTTTCCAGATTCTCAACCTCAGCGGAAGCTCGTTCCCTGGCGTGGCCTCGCAACCTTGTAACCTGTGAACCTCTGACACCTCCATCCACCTCTTCGACTTCATCGCAGTCCCTGAAGACAAGATTCTGGTGGATGTACCTTTTAGGGAAACCCTATCTAAGCTGGTCACCCACATGGAGGCCATGCCACAAAAGCTACCAGAACTAGTTGGCACCACCACTAGCCTGATTGTCGCAGAAGCCAAGGCTGCAGGCTACTCAGTGCCTGTTCCACAAGTGGAAGCAAAATCCATAGGCTTGGCCCAAGGATCATCTTTGTCTAAGGCTCAAAGAAATCTGAAGAAGAGAAGTAGAGGGCGTAGAAGGTCCAGGTAACCTTACGAGCAACTGGGCTCTCATGGCACTTGTATCACACAGCTGTAACAGTGCCTCATCTTAATAGGGCAATCCTAGCCCCTGATCCAGAAGGGATGTCTAGGGTTGTCTCCTACCTTAATCATTATTGTTGTATTGAGAACATTTATTTTGTACTGCGCTAAGTCTGTTCTTTAGCCCCAACAAGCTGAAGAGTATGTCCTAGCCATCTTAGCATTTGTTGCATTTTTATTTTATTTTGTAGCATGTATCACAGAGTAACTAACTTATGTGTATTTCAATATTTCCATTCTGATAGACTTGTATCATTAACACACATCATGTCCATGTACATTATGTCATAGATTAAATGACTCCTTTGTAATTTAGATTGTTCTCTGCATGTAGCTGATTATCATTTCAGTGCTACGTTAGCTTAGTTCTGTGTGAAATTCAGTTAGCTAATTTATGACCTTGAGTCAATAGCATTGCTAGTTCATTTTATTTCACATACAGTACCTTTAACCTTTAAGGGACGGGCTAAATATACCGTATATCAAGCACACCCCTTGACTGGGCAAACTTTAAGGTTGGCCAGTTTAAGAAAAAAAAATACATCAATGGAAACAAGGAGATATGCAAATGCAGATGGTTTAAGAAAAAAATTCTACACATTTTTCCCTACCTTCCATGGGAAGTTGAAAGTGACTATTTACAAGCCTGTGCGGGGCCTCTTTTACATGACACTTGTAAAAATATGCTAATTTTACCAAATTATACGTTTTTTTTCTAATAATTTATTTTATTTTATTCTGTAAAATTATAATTACAGCTCACACAATATCATAACACATAAGAACCAAAATCAGTAACATATTCTGTGTATATTTGTTATAAAATACTTACAAGATTTACTGAGATGGGGAGATGCAGAAACTTTTTGTGAGGTATACATGTTTTTTTCTATTATTTCTTTGCACTTTTCTTTGCAAAATTACAGTTATAGCTGACATATTATCATAAAATATAAGAACTAAAACCAACAGCAATCCCTGGGTATACTTCTGAGCAAATACATAAAAAGACATTATGGAATTGAGAGGGACAATACATTTCCCCATCAAGTCCCAAGGCACACTGATCACCCTGAGCTGTCCCGTGGTGAGCTACTACAGTTGTCATAAGTCATTTATGGACTATTGAAGTGCTATGAACATCTTTACTGCTAAATTCATCCAAATCGTATGGCGCGTAATATTAATACTCATATGAGTTAGTCGGTCCATCACTCAAAGCCTCTCATAGCTCATCATATGATGATGCCCATCCAATAAGGGTTAATAAGAGCAGACACCCCATGAATTAATGTTAAGGACATTAAGTTAAGTTAGCTAGCAAGCTCACTCCTCCTCAGGGGATAAGTTAGAGTTACAGTGTTTCTTTTAGCTATTTCCATTTGGGTGGGCAAGGACCCATTAGGGGGAAGTACTTAATGTAACCGATACCAGCAGCTTGCTATTGCAGACCTTCAGGCCTGAAAGGGAGTGGAATGTCTGCTTAAAGGGGTAACTTTTATGTTTTACGCCATCAGAAGCTCACTTATAAGCATCTTGGGGGGAAAATACCAGAGAGTAGAGGGGGTAGGTAGAGCCACAAGTATTGGCGTTGGATGAGAGTTTTGGGAATTTTCTGACACAACCACCTTCAGGGGTCAGGCTTTTATGTGTCCCCAAGGAACACACGTGGGGTAGGTAGTTGTTTCCTCTGCCTACATTTCAAAATTCAATTAAGCTATTTGTTTCATTAATAGATGACGATGGCCGTTTGGGGGCGTTTGTTTTGTGTAAAAAAAAATCAAGATTCCATTTGCTATTTTCACTTGATTTCATCATAATATGAACTTTACGTATTTATCATTTATCGGCGTAAAAACAGCAGTAATGTGTTCTTTCATGCCCACTAGCTTTAATTAAAATACTTTCTATCCAATTTTAATTACGGTTGAGTTTCATCCTTGTTGCCAATGCACGATAATTTATAGTCATTAGCAGCTTGAACATTGTTTTCTCAGCTTCAGCTACAACTTGCAGCTTAAATTTAGCAGTATATTTCCTTGCTGATATTTTATCCATACTGAATAAGGGCATAATGTAAAAATATATCAGTCCTATTCTAATAAATGTCATTTGTACTATGACCTATGGTAATTGTGTATTACCGTACGATGGTTGAAATATGAGCAAAAGTGCTGTTGTTATTCGATTTGGTGATAAACATAACAGTTTCTCGGTGGTTGTTTATGGCTGTTTGCATTTATGTAAGAGTATAACGTTACTATCAATACTTTTATCATTCTCTTTTACTTTTTAAACTAGAAGATGGGATAAAGAGTTACAGGAAAAGAAGTTGGTCTATTGTAATTTGGTCTCTCTCCCTGCTTGTATGCTGATGCCTGCGCCCAAGCAAAATTTAAAAATATTTTATAAATATTGCTGTATCGGTATTAATTGCTCACCCCAATGCAAAATCGAATTATCGTAAGGTGAAATATCGTAACTCGAGCACTACTCGAGTATTTTAACAGTTTTATCACAAAAAGTGCATTTAGTCATGAAAATGAGATGAAAATACAGTAATTAGTGAATATTTCTCAGTGAAAAATAATGTGAATCGGCGAATTTTCAGCGAATAATGCGTATATATGTTCCACAGAGAAATCCGTGAATAGGTCAGTCCATGAATCATGAGACTGCGAATAAGGTGGGTTTACTGTAATGTGTTCTTTCATGCCCAGTAGTTTTGATTAAAATACTTTCTCTCCAAATTTAATTATGGTTGAGTTTTATCCATGTTGCCGATGCATGGTAATTTATAGTCATCAGCAGCTTGATCATTGTTTTCTCAGCTTCAGCTGAGAAAACTTGCGGCTTAAATTTAGCAGTATATTTCCTTGCCAGTCTTTTATCCATACCGAACAAGGGTATAATGCAAAAATATACCAGTTCTATTCCATTTAACGTCATTTTGTACTATAACTATGATAATGGTTAACTACCGTATGATGGTTGAAATACAAATGGTTAACTACCGTATGATGGTTGAAATACAAGCAAAACGGCTGTTGTTATCCGATTCAGTGATAGCAAAACAACAGTTTCTCGGTCGGTTGTTTATGGCTGTACACATTTATGCAAGAGTATAAAGTTACTAACAATATTTTTATCATTCTCCTTTACTTTTTTAACCAGAAGATGGGATAAAGAGATAGAGAAAAAGAAGTTGGTCTATTGTAATTTGGTCTCTCTTGCTGCCTGATTGTACACTGCTGCCTGCGCCCGCGTGAAAATTTAAAAATATTTTATACATATTGTCGTATCAGTATTAACTGCTTACCCCATCGCAAAATCAAATTATCGTAAAGTCAATCTTGAGCACTACCTGGGTACCCGAGTATTTTAATAGTTTTATCATAAAAAGTGCATTTAGTCATAAAAATGAGATGAAAATACAGTAATTAAGTGTATGTTTCTCAGTGAAATGAATTTTCAGCATAATATGTTCCATAGAGAAATCCACAAGTAGGTGGGTCTGCGAATCGTGAGACTGCGAATATAGGGGATTTACTGTACTCCGGTGCCAGTTCGGGACACATGATATTCTACAGAATCTCGAGCGGCTTGCGAACGAGTGCCCGAAGCAGCACCAGTCTAAGGGGCGGAACCCCTCAGACTGGTGATGGGAGTGCAAACCGAAGTCTGCATGCATGCGGCTCCCAAAACACAAAACCCAGGGGTATGCGAATCAATTCCCAAGCCCAAAGGCTGGGAAGAGCTAATGAGAACCACTGCCTCCTCAGAAGGAGGCAGCCCCTAAACGTCCAATTAAGGACTTCTTAGGGGGAAGAAGCAGCCATCCTCTCCTTCGGCTGACGGGGACTGTCCGATTTATCAGGACCCCTTCGGACCTCAGAAGAAGGGAAGAGGCAGGACAAGACGAAGTTGAAGATAAAGCTGAAGACGGCAACTACCTCCACAAGGCATCTTCCTTAACCTCAACTCCAACATCTTCTACAGGATGGTGGACACGAAACACCGAAACCTCCTGGGCAGCTAAGGAAGGAGCACAACTGTAGCGGCCCAGGATACAAACATGAGTAGCAAAAGGTGTGATCAGGACAGCCAAGGCAGGAGCTATGGGAGCAGTCCAGATGACAGGAGCTACAGGAACGACATTAGCAGTGACAGGAGCGATCGGGGCACCTGTGGCAGGAGACCAGGAGGAGATGCCCAGTGACTGGTCGCCGAGGCAACAGGAGCAATGGAAATATGAGGCACAGCAGGAAAAGATGAGACCACAGATATGCCAGAGGCAGTGCCACTGCAACATGAGAGCTAGCAAATGATAGCGATCGATCCACATCAACGGGGCACAGAGTTGGAAACCGAGACACCAATGTGGACCTATGCCACCCCAACACGGTACTGTGGTCGATCCCAAAGCAACCAATGTAAGAGCGTTGAGGGAACTCCTCCAGGCTAAGATAACCAAAGGTGAGATATCCAGCCAACTACTGCTGCGCCTATGATGCTCTGTCAACCTGAAAGAAAAAAGCCAAGATGATTAGCAGAGGAAGACTCCTCTCACTCTGAGGGGAACTGCCCTGTGAAGCGAGAGGAGACCCCTGAGAAGAGGTCGCCCAACTGGCTCCCCCCACGTTCTTCCCCCGACGAGCGAGCAAAGAGGGCGAAGGAGAGACAGAAGAAGAAAGCTATAGGGAGAGAGACAAGGAAGAAAGAGAGGCTACTAAAGGCGCCGTGGAAGTGAAACTTATCGACAACGCCTGGTAACCCTCCTATGAAGTTCCCTCACGGCAACTTTTCCACAGTGCACGCAGGGAAGAGCAACACTCAGCACATGTCAGAAAAGGGATGCAGTCCCGCCCTTGACACAGAGGGCGTAAGGCCCAATTATAGGGGAGTGAACTTGGTACACACCAGTCAATGAAAGGGGAGTGAAAATACCACGCCCCTGGCTGCCAATCCCAAGACACACGCTGGGAACGATGGCCCATGCAAGGCTATCACAAAACATGGGTTTATATAATAATAAATATCAAACATATGCAATGTATACACAAAAAGACAAAAAAGATCCCAACAGGAAAAAAGAGCTTAATGACAGTCAGGCATAGAACTTTGATAACACGTCTGCAACTCATGACGACCGAAAGCAAATTGGAACGTTCACATTCGGGCAGGCGAGGATTCCCGCCTACCTGACAGTAGTTACTGCCTAACCACCTTGTTCAAGAGTTTAACGGCCGTTTCCAGCTTCGCCTTAAGTAATTCCTAATGTGAAGGATTGATGGTTTGTATTTCGTGTAAGAACAAAACTAGGTTACATTTAATCTCGCCTAGGTTACTGTTTATATTGAATCCTGGGCTATTTGGTCTAAATTACTGCTTAGGCCAATAACAGGATATTCCTTAAAATGTTCTAACTTAACCTACTATAGGGTATTGACTAATCAGGATTACTCAGATCACCCTTAAATATACAGGCTATATAAAACAGAAACTCACTAACATGTAGCCTTATAGCTAGGCTATTTTGTTTAGCCCAGGATATTGTTTTATCTAAACCCAGGCTACGTTGTCTAAGATATTACTTATGCCAATAATAAGATATTTCTTAAAAATGTTCTCACTTAACCTTGTACAGTATAGGTTATTACCTTTATAAAACAGAAATTCACTAGTACGTAACCTTATAGCTATACTACCATTTCGTGTAGCCCAGATTACTGTTTTTATCAAATTCCAGACTACCTGGTCTAAGGTACTACTTAGGCCATGATAGGATCTTTCTTAAAGGGTTCTTACTTACTCTTATTATTATTAAAGTAGTTTAATCAGACCACTGAGCTGACTTTCAGCTCTCATAGAGCTGGCCCGAAGGATCTGATTAAAATACTAGGTCCAGGCCTGAGGTCAAGTGCTAAGACCCAATAGATCATTCAGTACAATGATGAAGGAATTAAAATGAAATTAAAAACTTCACATAGGTACATCCTCTCATACTGAAACACATACATACAATAAATACATTTACTCAGACTTCCTTACATACATACTAAAAAGGTATATTAAAATTCAGAATATAAATTAAGCAAAATCTTAAAATTTTTCCCTTTTTTTAAATTCAACAAATGTTAAAAGGGTTTTTGTGTTTTTATTATTTACTTATTTTTATATTTTATTAATTAAATTACAGTTCTTCAAGAACATCAAAATTGGAGCGACTGAAAATGTATAAGTTTCTGACAAAATTTCTTTTACTGATCTATTTCCAAAAGTTGACATTCGTTGGTGGTCATACTTTGGACACTCACATAACACATGTCTGACTGTTATTATTACTCTGCATTCTGAGCACTTGGGAGCTAGGCCATGTGGACTGCTCATTAAGTGCCCATGTGTCAGATGAGTATGGCCTATTCTGAGACGTGTTAAAATTACTTGTGCGTGTCTCTCACTCTGATATGATGAACTCCATTTTCTAACATTAGGTTTTATTTCTTTCAGTTTATTACTTTCAGGTTCTTCATCCCATATATATTGCCATTTATTTATGATACCCATTTTTATGTGAGTTACATAATCAGTAACAGGGATATTCACATTTGGTCTTAGTCATGTGAGTTGCTGCTTTAGCTGCTTTGTCTGCATCTTCATTTCCTTTGATCCAACATATTTCTACATTTTTTCCATTATTATATAATTTATGGAGATATAATTTAATTTGTTGTACTATATTATTTTTTGATTTGCAACTTTGAATAGCTTCTATAGCGCTTCTTGAGTCACTGAAAATCACAAAATTATTGAATGATGATTCTTTAATTATTTTTATAGCTGATGCAATTCCATGCAATTCTGCTGTAAATACGGAAGCATTATTAGGAAGAGAGAACTGATAAGTTTTGTCTTGGGACACTGCAGCATATCCAACCCCATGTTCTGATTTAAATCCATCTGTATATATTGCGTAATGTGGAACTTTTCGGCTTATATGCTCTATTGTATGTTGTCTATGGTGTTCTGTTGTATATGAATTACTTTTTGGTAACTACTTGAGGTGTGTGAAAATTCTCATTTTATTCATTGTCCAGGGAGGAGGTGATTTTACTATTAAAGGCACTTGTATATTTATATTCAGCGACTCAAACAATCTTCTAGCTCTAACTGGGAAAGGTGGTGGATGGTTGTTTACAAATACATCTCTTAATTCAAATAATTTTTCGGTTGGAGAATCACCAGTTTGAATTCTTAAAGCGCTTTTCATTGTTACTAGTTCTCTATGGAGAGACAAAGGCAGTTCACCACATTCAACTTGTAACGATGATTTCGGTGTTGATCTAAAGGCTCCTGAGCATATTCTAAGGCCTTCACTGTGAAGAGGGTCTAACATTTTCAGCACTGCATCAGATGCTGATCCATATACTTCACTTCCATAATCAATGATGGACAGAACTGTTGCTTTATACAGTAAAGTAAGGGTATGTCTATCGGCTCCCCAAGTAGTGTTCGATAGTTTTCTAATTAGATTTAATGCTCTTTTACTTTTAGATTTTACATATGTAATGTGGGCTCCCCAGTTCAAGTGGATATCAAATACTAATCCCAAAAATTTTGCTGGTTTCTGATTTTTAAATCTATTTCTTCACCTTTTTTCCACTTTTATTTTTCTAAAATATGATTGCTTGAGTTTTATCTGTGAAAAATTTAAAGCCTACAGATGAGGCCCATTTATCTATTTTTACTATGCTTTTATTAACGATTCGTTCTGCATGTTTTATTCGGGATGCTGAATAATATATGGCAAAGTCATCCATGTACAAAAAGTTAAGTATACCTTACTTTAACCAGACCACTGAGCTAATTAACAGCTCTCCTAGGGCTGGCCCAAAGGATTAGGCTTATTTTACGTGGCTAAGAACCAACTGGTTACCTGGCAATGGGACCTACAACTTATTGTGGAATCCGAACCACATTATAACAAGAAATGAATTTCTATCACCAGAAATAAATTCCTCTAATTCTTCATTGGCCAGTCGGAGAATCGAGTGTGGGCCCAGCAGAGTGCTAGCTAAGAATGATACCCACCTGTCCAATGAGGAACTCATCCATGTACAGGTTACTTTTAATGCAAGTAGGTAGATTTTTACTGATATCATTAATTGCTAAAGCAAGCAGTGTGCCACTAAGGACGCTTCCCTGTGGAACACCATTTTCAAGTGGAAATGTTCAGACAGATCATCAACAATTCTCACCTGAAAATTGCGATGTCAAAAAGTTCTGTATAAACCTAGTTAAATGTCCACGGATGTTGTTGTTTTGTAAAGCTTTTAATATAGCATACCTCCATGTAGTATCGTATGCTTTTTCAATGTCAAAAAAGACAGCTACAGTAATTTGTTTTCGTTCAAAACCTCTACGTATATGTCTTCTAAGTTACAGAGAGAATCCAATGTAGATCTGTTACATTGTGACCCAAACTGAGTGGGAGTTGAAATTTTATTTTCTCGAATGTGCCATGTTAGTCGAGCATTAACCTTTTCTCTAACAACTTGCATAAGCAGCTTGTTAAAGAAATTGGTCTGTAATTATTTACATTACTGGGATCCTTTCTGGGTTTGGGGATAGGAGTTATTATAGCTTTACGCCATTCATCTGGAAATAAATTTTGAAGCCATAAATGATTATAAAACTCTAATAAGTATGACTTTGCCAAAGGTGCTAAGTGGCAGATCATCTCAAAACAAATATTGTCACCTCCAGGAACAGATTTATTGCTGTTCCAGAGAGCATATTCCAACTCTTGACATACTAAATTTTCTATTATATATCTTCTATTGTTTCAAAATTTATTGTTATTAATTCTATTTTATTTTTATTTTTTTGCTGAAGTGTTCATCTAAATTCTTATCACTTCTTACATTTGCTAAATTTTCTCCCATTACTTATTTCTTTTGGATCAAGTGTTCTTTTCCCATCTTTTTATATGGCATGTCTAGGTGGTTTGACATGGGTACCATTTATTTTCCTGAATTTTTCTCATATTTTTTGTATGGGAGTATTATTTTGTTGTATACAGGATTTAATGTAAAAATTTCTAGTAATAACACAGTCATTTTTTGTAAAGTTCTTTCTTATACCGGTAATTTTTTATTCGTTTTATTGAACTTTCTATTCAAATTATCTAATCATCTCCCTACCGAGTGTTTTATATTTATTAATTCTGTTAACTCATCCGACCACCAGGGAACTTTGTGTTTTGCTGGATGGGGTTTTGACTTTGGTATTGCTTTATCAGCAGCATTTTTAATGAAATCCACTAGAAATTTATTAGTTTCATTATGGTCTTTTAAATATTCAAATGGCGGGATATTTCTAGTGTGCATTTCATATTGCTCCCAATCTGCTTTATAAATGTTATAGTAAGGGACATGTTTTGCAGGATTATTTTGCAATATTGGGAAATGATCACTGGTGTGCAAGTCGATCAACTGTGTTCCAATCCAGTCTGTCAACTATGCTTGTTGTACATAAAGTCTACTGAGGAAAATGTTCCATGTGCTTTTGAAAAGTATGTATTAATTTCGTCATCATTTATACAGCACATGTTGTTGGAAT
Source organism: Macrobrachium rosenbergii (assembly GCF_040412425.1). Lineage (NCBI taxonomy): Eukaryota > Metazoa > Arthropoda > Malacostraca > Decapoda > Palaemonidae > Macrobrachium > Macrobrachium rosenbergii. Next base: position 61,089,531 of record NC_089763.1, on the reverse strand, counting down.
CCATGAACTCTTCTATTTTACTACCTGTTCTACCTGAGTTTGTACAATGACAGTCCCATATTGGGTTGTGAGCATTAAAATCACCTACTATTAATGTAGGTTCCTTGGTATTGTTAAGTAACTCTTTAAGTTTATCAATGTCGTAACTTTTATTAGGCTGGTTATATAAGTTATAAATTATGTAATTATCATTTTTTATTCGTATTTTAATACTTGATATTTGCAAGTCAGTAAAATTTGCAAGTACTCTGTCATAAGATACTTTGTTATATGGCAGTACCTAAATTTCCTTCTTCTTCTCCTCTAGATGTAGATACTATGGTATATTTACCTATTGTTGATATTGTTTTGTTGACATGTTGTAAACATAGTATCATTGGCTCGTATTCCCTTAGTAATCGTTGTATTTCTCCCAAATGTAATCTGGTCCGTAGACCATTTACGTTCCATTGTATAATATAATTATTGAAAGTATAATGTTAAGTGTGTTCAAGTGTTATTTTCTTTTTGTGGATCATCAATTTGCATTTTTTTCTAAAATCCTATTTACAATATTTATTTGTTTTTCTTTATAAGACATTATGTGTCCAATGCACATACAGCCCTTTTCGTGAGTGTCTAAACTCACCCACTCGCGGGTTTTTCTATGAAACCTATCTAAAAAAATTTTTGCAGGAAACTCACGCATTCACGGTTTTTTCCATGGAACATATCTATAAAAAATTTGCGGGAACTCCATATTCACAGATGCATATTTTTTTTTTATTTTTCGTATAGCAATAGTATTCTGTATTTTCATATTTATTGTATAATAACATTAAATAATCATGTAAATCAATAACAAAACTGTACTACAGTACTGTACATATAATAGTAATAAAAATTAAATAATAATGTTATGTAATACTACACTGGGTACCTTAATAATAATAAATAATACAGTACTTTAAAGTTAAATCATACGGGTAGTAACTGGTGATGAATGTTGATTTCAGTATGCTGTAGATGATGATGATGATGAATTAGTTGTGCAGTACGATGAATGACGGGAGGCGCTGTCATGTTAAGGTATTTGAACATGGCAATGAAGGTGGTACAGTAGGGCTGCATGAGTATTTTACCTTGTTCATGCTCAATGTGGGCGACCGCAATTAATGTCACGCTGTAATGGCCTGCTACTTCTCCGTGACTTTTGCCCTCTCTTAACAAAACAATCATGTCCACAGTACTTTCTTCTCATCAGTCATTACAGTAATTGTAGGCTACTGGCCAGAGGCCTTAGAAGAAGCAGAGCATTCAGAGGACATCTTAATACACGATTTCAAAAAATATTTTTGGGCCATAGTGCTGTACATACAAAACACAAACGTGAGATAGCAATAAAATGGGTTATACTGTATTGGGTCATTTGCCGATAGTTTGCCACTAACACGGATCTTCTGTGCATACAGTACGTACATTTTATAAAATGTTTTGTTGTAAGATGATTTTTAAATATTACATACAAAAGTGTTTTAGGATGATACATAGTATAGTACAGTACTACGGGTAGTACATAGAGCATATCTAAAATACATAAGACAACAGGAATACGAATACTGCAGGGTATGTATGTTTACATCTGTGGTACGTAGCATTTTCATGTATGTAAAGTATATATTACTGTAATGACTGCTGTAAGTACATTTTGTAAGTACATTTTGTAAGTTAAAAATGATTTACTAATTTTCAAATATTACAGTACTGTAATATATTAACGTAAACACAGCAAATTTTCAATAATATATATTTTTCTTACAAGTGCTTCACCCAAGCCACCTCTCTGCAAATACAAAGATATCGCGATGCTGGACACTGTGTACCCAGGATCAGTGATACTCGACACACTATTGGCTGTCATCTGCAAAGCAGCCAATCCAGAAGCACCATTCATTTTCCTTGGCACTCATTGGCTGTTCACTTGGCGCTGATTGGCTGAACATTCACAACCAACTCACGAACACGGAATTCTGGGAGGATGCTCCACGGCATCATCTTCAGATTGTGCGTATAGTTCGCAGCATCTTACCGTGTGAAACCGTGTGTCTGTCCACTTCGATTTTTTATCTTTGTGCATCAGTGGTATTCGGCCCTAAAATGCCTCCTAAAAAACGCCCTGCTCCTTCAAAGCCTTCTGGCAAAGAGTCTAAAAGAAAGAAGTCGGTTATGAAACTCGAGGAGAAGGTGAAACTTCTTGACATGTTAAAGGAGGGCAAGAGTTTTGACGCGGTTGGCTGCCATTTCAGTGTTAATGAGAGCACAGTGAGATATATCAAGAAGAAAGAGGCGGAGATACGCAAGTCTGTGAGTATGAGCTACTTCGGTAGTGTAAAGACAGTTGCAACAGTGCAGGATAAAACAATCGTGAAAATGGAATCTGCTCTGGCAATCTGGATAAAGGACTGCCGGAAGAAAAACGTGCCCCTCGACTCCAACATCATTCATGAGAAAGCATGACAACTCCATCAACCAGCAGTTATCAGCTGCTAAGGAAGGCGACAACGTAGTACAGGCAGAGGAAGGCGTTGAAGAAGGTGAATTGGAATTTCTAGGCTTTGATGAACCAGCAGAAGAAGACGAGGGGGAAGAACCCCAAGCAGGACCATCATCAGCGCCTCAAGGTTTCCAGGCAAGCAAGGGGTGGTTCCACCGATTTCAAATGCGGTTCAACCTAAAGTCTGTTACTCTGCATGGGGAATCTGCATCTGCAGACACTGAAACAGCCGCGAAATATCCGGAGGCCTTCAAGAAGATCATCGAGGAGAAGGGCTACCATCCAGAACAGGTGTTCAATATGGATGAGACTGGCCTGTTCTGGAAGAAGATGCCTTCCCGGACATACCTTCACAAGGACGAAGCTAAAGCCTCCAGTTCAAGGCCCAGAAGGATAGGGTTACCCTCATCATGTGTGGGAATGCAGCTGGTTTCATGCTTAAACCAGGCCTCATTTACAAGGCTGCAAACCCCAGGGCCCTCAAGAATAAGAACAAGGCATTGCTTCCTGTGTTCTGGATGCATAACCCTAAGGCCTGGATCACCAAAGTCCTCACAGAGCACTGGTTCCATCAGAGCTTCATCCCTCAAGTTAGGCAATACCTGAACGACTTGGCCATGGAGTTCAAAGGTGTTGCTGATTATGGATAACGCTGGTGGCCACCCTCTCGATCTTTCTTAGAGAGTCCAGTTTGAGTTCCTCCCTCCCAACACCACCTCTCTCCTCCAGCCTATGGACCAGGGCATGATCCGTGCCTTCAAGGCACTCTATACTGGGAACTCCCTCCAGCACCTTGTAACTGCAATGGACAGTGACAGTGAATTTAAGCTAAAAGAATATTGGCGTACATTCATGATTGCCACAGGTCTGAGCATCATCAGCCGATCACTAAATGACATGAAGAAGGAGACCATGAACGCATGCTGGAACAAGTTGTGGCCGGAGTGTGTTCATGATTACATGGGCTTCTCTCCTTAAGAAATTCAACATTCGGCCATTAATAAGGCTGTCCAGTTGGCGAGGATTCTAGGTGGGGAAGGCTTCAAGGACATCACCGAGGATGAAATTGGCACCTTTATTGATGCTCACTCCTGACCCCTGAAACCAGGATTTGGAAGAGCTGACGAAGTCTGCCAGTGAGGAAGAAGATATGCCAGGTTCAGGAGAGGAGCAGGAGGAAGAGGAGAGCGGCCTGACTTTGGAACGTCTGTCCCACATGAAGAGAATGATTCAGGATATGCCGGAGTATGTTTCAACATGGGATCCTTTTATGGAACGCTCCTTAAGTTTTCAAACATGCTTCATTCAGCATGGGAGCCCTATAATCAAACCCTCACCACCATGAAAAAGCAGTGACAGCACCTGCCTATCACCATGTTCATCAAACAGACGAAGAAGACCCCTCCAAAGCCTCCCAAATCTCCCGAAGTAGTGCCTCTCGAATTGCCTGACGAAGTGCCTCCCCAATCGCCTGAAGTCGGGCCTCCCAAATCAACTGAAGAAGTGCCTCCTGAAGGTGAAGAGGCACCCTCAGATGAGTTGTAACAACTGTTTTGCTGTGCAGTCATATCTTCATCATTATTCATCGCACTGCACAGCTAATTCATCATCATTAATCAACATTCATCGCTGGTGAGTACCCGTGTGATTTACGTATGTAGTAATCTTAATATATAAGTACAGCTGTATGAAATTTTTTAAAATGTTCATGAATTTTAAAGAAGTTTTGTCTCTCTTTTTGTGAATTACGTATCGTAAATACCAATGTTCCCCGAAAAGAAAACGGGACGGCTTATAACTGTATGAAAGAAAATGTGTGACTGAATGTAGGGGACTGGATTATTTTCACCTACAGCTGTAAGCCATACAGTATGTAACGTTTATAAATGTAACGATAAAATGTTTAAGATGACTTGGAAATTATATTAATAGTATCATTTCAAAGATTAATACAATAATAAGGTACAGTTTAATGTATATTTGATGTAGGCTGGTATTTTTTAGGCATACAGTACTTTGGTGTTGACCTTTCATGGTAGACAGGTACAAATATACGTAGTATTAAATTTTTTAAAATGTGCATACGTTTTTTAAATTTTTGTCCCTTTCTTTTTGTGAATTTCATACTGTATACGTAAATACCAATGGTTCCCACTGAAAAGAAAACGGAACGGCTTATAACTGTATGAAAGACAATGTGTGGCTGAATACGTAGGGGGGACTGGATTATTTTCACCTACAGCTGTAAGCCATACAGTACGTAAGTATAAATGTAATGATAAAATGTTTAAGATGGCTTGGAAATTATATTAATAGTATCATTTCAAAGATTAATACAGTAATAAGGTAATAATTTAATGTATATATATTTGATGTAGGCTGGTATTTTTAGGCATACTTTGGTGTTTGACCCTTCATGGTAGACAGGTATAAGCGTTTTTAGAGGGGCGTTGTAAGCATTCACGGATTTGACCTATTCGCGGGGGGGGTGTGGGATGCATCCCCCGCAAATACGGGGGGGTTCACTGTAGTTTCTTTATTTCTGTATCTTATAAAATTTCGTATAGTGCTTGTTAAACTGTCCTTTGTTACGCTTTCATTTTTGTTGCACAATTCAATGAAAAGTTCATTACATCCACATGTGTTTTCGTGTGTCGTTTTTTCATTTACTCTTGCTGCACATATTGTTGGTGATGGAGTAATTTCTTCTTCCATCACATAATCATTCTTGTCAATGGTTTGTTCCTCTACTATTTCTTTGATGTTCTGGGTATCTGTTTCCATTGGTTTTATTATTACTTTAGGGGACAAAGGTATATTCTTATTTTTTGGTTTATGTTCTTTCTTGGGGTCTCCCGCCTTTATTTTAATGGATGTATCTCTCATAATAGTTGGTTTTTTGTTGGTCTTGGGTGAAGTTCTCTCTAAAGGTCTCTTTTTTTTTTTTTTAGTTTCTAATTCATCACAACTATCTTCTAATATTTCTGTGGTGCTTGTATTTTCTAGTGATTCCATTTCTCTTAATATCTCAAATGAATTTGACCAAAGATTTGTATACATTTCTTGGTTCTTGCTATATTATTTTCTTCTTGCAAAGTGGTTATTTTTCTTTGAGATTGATCTATCAGGGTTTTGTTACTCTTATTTATTTCTATATTTTTGTTTCATTGTTTGATCTTATTACTGTAGGAAAAGTTAGTTTCTTAGCGGGATCATGCATTCCTTTAACCTTTAATTCTAATTTGGCCTCTTATATAGGCATTCCTGTCCTTTCCTGAAGTAATTTTAATTCTGTATTGTATATATAATATATACACTCCTTAGATCTTGCATGGTGATTTTGTCCACACTTCACGCATTTTGGTTCACCACACCTCCACTGTGTGGCATGTTTGTCAGATCCACAGTAAGCACATACAGATGTATTACGGCAAGTTTTCCTTGTATGTCCATGCATACTACAGTTTTGGCACTGTAGTGGTTTTGGAACATATGGTCTCAGTTCTCTGCTTTGGCCCAAGATTTTAATTTTTAAGGGTAATTCATGGCCTTCAAATTTTACCTTTGCTATTCTTAGTGTTTTTCCATTACTCCGTCTACTGGCTATGTTGTATATTTCGCAATCTTGTACATTGTTGTACCTTTTTTAAGGGAATCTAGCAATATTTTCTTTTCTATTGGTTCATCATTATCAGCGAGTACTATGGTACCCTGTACACTGTTCATATTGTCATGTTTTTTTATATGTACTTTTACATTGTCAATATTTTTATACTTAAGTAATTTTCTGATTGATTTCTTGTTGTGGTTTCTATCAATCACATCTGTTGTTTTACTTGTCTGAATGACATTTCAGTAGTTGAATGTCAATTTAATAGGAAGTTTTCTAATTTCAATGCCGATATTTTTTTCTCTGTTTCTAAGGTCAGGAATCTTGACCGACTTCCACTCCCAAAGAGGGATTCGAAGTGGGTCAAGGTTGGGTCAAGATATTTGTTTTTTTTGGTTTGCTTTTCATTGGAGCATAGGGCTCCAGTGTAATTACGTTCGTATTTTTTCCTGATTTTTCCAGAGAGAGGTCAGAGGAGGTTCCTGCGATTGTCAACTGTGCCAAGTTGCTACCATCAAAGGGCCCAGGAATACTTAAATCTTTAACACAACTGAGCATAAGATTGAAGTAAAATAGAAAAAAAAAAATAAACCTGAAAACCTTAAAAGGTATCATCAGCCTTTCATGGGGTTTATTCTTCCACCAATGGCACAAGTGAGAACCAACTCCCAAATGTCCACATCCCATAGGGGATGGCACAACATGATTAGAGTGGCCCAAGTGTAAGCCAAACCCGCTTGCTAGGACTGAGAGTATTTCAAGAATACAATCATTCCCACCCTAATCATATCATGGGCAAACCGGATAGAATGCTGAGAGTTCTATCCCTAGAACCAGACCCCCACTGGAATCCGTGGTCTAGCCCTAAAGAACAGTTCTGCCTTTGAGCTACCAATCTGATAACTCTCAGGTCTGAACATTATCGGGCAGTTGATGGTCCTACCAAAGTTCTCACTATTCAGCTTCGGATATAAACCCATTCCCAGCTATGATATCTTTTCCTATTTATCAGGTCTAATAAATTTTAGTAATAGTGGAAAATTCAGCATAATTTAATCCAAACAAATATATAATGCCATATGGGACTCTTGGACTTAAACCTGGGAGCAGATTCCTGGGGTTCAAGAGGCCCCTCACCACGTCAAGGTGGTCCCAAGTTGAGGGGGTCTTACTTGCTCTAATCTAGGCTACAGCCTAATCCAGGTTATTTAATTCACACTTAAAGGTATGGGTTACATAAAACAAATTTACCTTACTATGTAGCCTTAATGCTAAGCTACCATTTCATCTGGCCAGGATTAATGTTTTATCTAGTCCTAGGCTACCTGGTCTAAGACAGTGTTTAATCCAATAATGAGATGTTTCACAAAGGGACACTCATTAAGCCAGTACCAAGGTAAGTGCGCACTGTAATGCTGAAACCTAATTATGGGTATTGCCTAATCTGGATTATTTAGATCACACTTAAGTGTACAGGCAATATAAAAAGAAAAACTTTACTAATATGTAGCCTTATAGTTACGCTACCATTTTATTTTGCCCAGCTTATTATCGAATCCTTGGGTCCTTGGTCTAAGATAGGTGGCTGCTTGGGCCCATAATAGGATATTTCTTAAAAAGTTACCCTAATTTAGGTTACTACCTAATCTAGGTTGTTTAGTCCACACTTAAGGATATGTGATCCTAAGTTATAGGCTACAGACAACACCCACAACTAATCATGTCTAAGTTATTCTCACTTAATCTACTCTAGGCTACTGCCCAGATTATTGTAGACACTGTATGATCTGAAAAGATTTTCTATATTAATGATATATTGTGGAAAATTTCTTTTAGTTAACACATCTAACTGAAATGACAAATTCTTAAAATAATTTGGACTTTTCAGAACCAACAATCAGCGATTATGACCAAGTGCCGCCCATGTGTTAGCAAGAAAAGCCGGGTTTTCGGCTTTCACGCACAATTTAACTACCAATTCCAAAAGTTTAAAACTAAAAGTTTAACTGGAACTTAAAACTAAGCACTTAACTTGCTTCTTTAGGTGATTCCATAATTATGAAATTTGGAGCACTGACAAAATAAACTAATCTACAGCGACCACAGAAAGTAATGGTTTCTTGGTCTCCGCACTAGTCCACTGTCGACAATATGGTGGACTCTGCTTGTGCATTAATCACCTCTTCTTGCAGGTTTTGGTGAAGGAAAGAACCAGGGTACAGCTTCGCTATAAGATAAGGGAAAGAGCCCTCTTATCTTTGAGTCCATTACATACTCCATCACGTGTTATAGTGTTTACCATTACGACACAATACCTGGCCACGACCGACGAAAAGAGAATTCTTTGATATTAGTTTGGTCACCATGGAGCTCTGACAGACCCATGGAGAGTAACTCCTTGAGGACGAAATATGAGACTACGCAATCAAAAAGATCTCTTTTTGTAATGAAACACTGGAATTCTATCTGTTTGTGATTTCTTCTGGGTAATGTGTATTGTGTTTGGCATGAAATATTTTATTTTGAGCCTACAATATAGTGCAAAGACTGATGCATAAGACAATTACATAGAGAATATTTACTCTATCTGCATTATTTATCAGGTACGTTAAATCACTCCTGTGTCTTCAGGTAGCTACTGCAGTCACAGAATCGACCCTATCTATTGCTAAATAAGGCGTATTTACACCCAAGGTCACTTTGAGGTTGTAAACTGTGATGAGTTGTCAAGGGGTCCTGGGGTACAGGTATCTATTTTTACTCAGAAAAATTATCAAATGCATAAAAATAAATTGTCTATATATCTTAAAAGACACCAATAACATTTCATGAGGTGTATGTCCCTACTAAGGACACCAGTACAAGGCAACCCCAAATGTCCAATCCTTGTCCTAACCCAGATGGATGACACCTAACCGATTAGGGAGCCAAAGTAACCTGATGGGACTGAGAGTACTACATCCCACTCTAATCAACTTGATGGGAAATCTGGAAAGAATGCTGTGAGATCCATCCCTGAAAACCAGCCCACCCCTGGAATCCAAGGGCCACTTTCAAGAGATAAATATGCCCCTGAGATATCATTATGACTAGCATTTCTATATCCCTCAAATCCAAATATCAAGAATTGATGAGACACCACAGCTCCCACTATTAGCTTCAAAAATAACCTCCAATCCCAAGTTGCCATGGCTGGACAGCAAGATGAAAACTAGCTAATCAAACTGGAAAGATGTTCAAATTGTAGTGAAAAAGAGAAAGGGTACAGATTCAAACTGGAGGAAAGAGATCTCTCCCATCAAAGTCTTTTCACATCTTCATCATGGAATATCTAACTTCAACACAGCATTCTCTCTTTCAGAGGGTCTGTCAAGGACATTGTAAAACATATACTGTAAACATCACAACTACAAGCCCACGGAAGGAAAGCAAAAGATATTAGCACAATGACAAACAACTTAATTAACCACGTCTAAAGTAAATTTCAATGATCAACAGACAACAGCAGCAGCAACTTGTTGACAGTAACCCTTCAAAGAAAATGTGTGGGTATACACACAAGTGGGTCAGTGAGTAGTGACCCTACTGACTTCTATCTGTAACTATAACATCTTACTAACAAGCTTCAAAGACTGAATCATTCATGGTGCCAAGGAATACTCCTAAACCAAAGATTAGTTTGTATAACTTGTAAGAACAAATGAGAGTTAACAAAACTACAGATCCATCTAAATGATGAATCAAGTTAGTTTTTGTAATTACATAGAGAAAACTGATACATCAATTAAACAATAAACTAAAGTGCAGTTTTTAAAAACCATCGCTACATACCATTGATTTTTTCTGGTTGTTATAGTAAGGATTCCAACCAATACTCATTACCATCTTGTAGGTAGGGCCACTATCAACTTTTGCCCATCCATAATATATACCAGTGGTGATTCCCTCTGGTAAATCCTCCACAACATGCTCTGGGAAATTAGCTGGAAAATATTTTATATTCATAATACAGGTATAATACTCTTCATATCATTTGAAAATAAAGGACAAACAATATACAACTGACTAATTCTACTACTTGCACTTGAAATAAAACTTTTAACTGAAAAACATCTATAATTACGCAAACATTTACTTCCAACAACAATGAGGATATTGAGAAGTTCAGAATTTGTGTGTCTTTATGATTTAATACAACACAATCAGTTCACAATTGTCTATATCCTGTGGTCAGCAGCTCTTTTTGCACTGACTCTCAAAATGAAGAAAAAAGAAACCCCACAACCTGGCAGGTATACATCAAGGATGGTGAACCCATCTAGAAGAGGCTCAAGTCATTTTCTGTGTGAATACAAACCAGACAACACCTGTTGCTACAGCTCCACTTGCACTCTTATTTATTCCCATCTTTTCACCGTTTTGGTGAATGATAATTAATTTTACCATATTTTAGCTAATATCCTTATGGGTGCAAGGTGTATGTATCAGATTACTGAATACACAACACATAAGGGTAAAATAAGGGGATGGGTTTGTATTATATATTAGCATGTTATGTCCAGATATAAACAAAACAACAAACCAGTTTTACCACTCTCAAGGTTAATAAGTTGTAAGGTTGCGTTATGTCAGAAGAACAATTATATCAGAATACTGAATACGCAACACACAAGGGTAAAATAAGGGGATGGATTTGCATCATATCATATTAGCATGTTATGACCAGATGCAAGCAAAAACAGCAAACCAGTTTTACCACTCTCCAGGTTAATAGGTTAGAGGGTTGCATTTTTTAAGAATAAACAATTATATCATTTACTGAATACGCAACACACGAAAGTAAAATAGAGGGTTGGATTTACATCATATCATAATAGCACGTTAAGTCCAGATATAAGCAATAATGGCAACAGACTAATATACAGTAGGGCCTCATTTTACCTCCGAGATCCGTTCCTAGGACAAGGACGTAACCTGATTTTGTCCATGAGTCGGAATTTAAGCAGACGTAATGATGTGAATCAGTAAAAATAAAAAAATAAAAATGTATTTTTATAATAAAATGAGGTTTTGTACATACTTACCTGGTAATTATATATATAGCTGTAGTCTCTGACGTCATGGCAGAAAATTGAAAATCGTGGCAGCGCTAATGAATGGTCACGTGACACCCCTTCCCACCGCCCTCTACAGGTGAGTGAGAGGAACCATAACCCAAACTCTTCATATGTTTATGCCATACCTGCCCATGAGAGGGGAGGAGGGTGGGCTTTGATTATATAATTACCAGGTAAGTATGTACAAAACCTCATTTTATTATAAAAATACATTTTTGTACATATAACTTACCTGGTAATTATATATATAGCTGATTGGCACCTTGATGGAGGTGGGCCATGGCAGCTAATATGAAAAGTCTAGACAATTGTGAAAATAAAAACACAATGATGGTTCCTTACCTGTTGAGGTAGCTGATTTGATGGATACTGCCTCTTAATCTGCTATCCTCAACTTGCACCAACTAGGTATATAGACCTGAGGGTTAAGTGCTAGAGGGCTACATGCCAGTCAAGGGCTCACCGTGGACTATGCATGATAACCAACCAAATAAATGCCCTGTCCAGGGCGCAGTACACCTAAAACACAGAACAAATCAACCGAAAAAAAAAAAGAGGGGTGTCACCAATAACCTGTACCTTAAAAATATTACCCAATATGTAAGACTGTTGGGTACTCCTAGTCACAATGTACCCCCAGACATCCCAGAAAACAACAACGCTAACCTTAAGCAAGAGAAAGCATCACAAGGAAGGATCGACTTCCTTTATTCCTTACCCAACACCGTGCCAGTCACCACAAACGGTCCCAACGTACTGCATCCATCATATATTGTCTCAATCTCTCTCAAATAATGAGACGCGAACACTGACCTACATTTCCAAAATGTAGCTTGAATAATTGAATCTAAGGAAAGATTCCTCCTATATGCCAAAGAGGTTGAGACCGCTCTCACCTCATGTGCTTTAACTTTAGAAATTTGAAGCTGCACATCTTCTACCTGGTTATGAGCTTCTACAATCAGGTCTCTCATAAAGAAGGAAAGAGCATTCCTCGAAAGAGGCCTACTCGGATCCCTCACAGAACACCAAAGATTAGGAGAGGGACCTCTCACTGCTTGAGTCCTTTCGATATATACTTTTAATGCTCTTACTGGGCATAAAAGTCTTTCTTCTTCATCTGGTCCCACCAAATCCGAGAGACCAGGGATCGAAAAGGATCTCGGCCAAGGTTTAGACGGTGTCTCATTCTTTGCCAAAAAACTCAACAATGAAGAACAGACTGCCTTACCCCTAGAAAACCCAATTCTCTTATCTAGGGCGTGCAGCTCACTGACTCTCCTTGCTGTAGCCAAAGCTACCAAGAAGATTGTCTTCCTCGTAAGGTCTCTGAAAGAGCAAGACGATAATGGCTCAAACTTACTGCCCACTAGCCATTTCAAGACCACATCTAAATTCCAGGAAACCAATCTCTCTCTGGAATTCTTGGATGCTTCAAACGATCTGATAAGATCTGACAGGTCCTTATCATTTGAAATATCCAGGCCCTTATGCCTAAAGACTGTCGAAAAGCATTGCTCTGTAGCCCTTGATCGAAGACGAAGACAGCTTCCTATCCACACTCAGATACAGGAGGAAGTCTGCGATCTCTTCTAAAGTGGTCTTAGAAGATGATGTGCCAGTCTTCCTACACCACTCTCTGAAGACTAACCACTTAGCTTGATAAACTGCTGTGGAGGACTGTCTGCGAGCTCTAGCGATGGCTCTAGAGACCTTCCTCGAAAAACCTCTAGCTCTGAGACAACGTTTGACAGTCTGAACGCAGTTAGCTGAAGAGCGGATAGACCTCCGTGAAATCTTCGGAAGTGAGGCTGTCTGAGTAGATCTACTCGGGTGGTAAAAGCCTCGGGAAGTCTACGAGAAGACTTATCAAGTCCGGGAACCATTCCCTTGCTGGCCAAAACGGAGCAACCAGTGTCATTCGCACGTCCTTGTAGGACAACATTTTTGTTAGAACTCCTCTCAACATCTTGAACGGAGGAAAGGCGTAAAGGTCCAGACCTGACCAGTCCATCAGCATTGCATCCACGAAGATTGCCCCCTCGTCCGGCACTGGAGAGCAAAAAGAGGCAGTTGAGTTGTCTTCTTGGTGGCAAACAGATCTATGAGAGGACAACCCCATAGATTCCACAGTTGGAGGCAAACTTCTTGATTTAAGATCCACTCTGTTGAGAGTACTTGAAAGCTCCTGCTTAGCTCGTCTGCCCTCACATTGAGCTTCCTGGAATGAACCTTGTCATCAACGTCGTTTGGTTCGTTTTTTCGCCCATAACAGAAGATCTCTCGCTACCAGGTATAGTGAGAACGAGTGGGTCCCTCCTTGCTTTTTATGTATGCGAGCTGTTGTATTGTCTGATTGGACAATCACTGCCTGGTTCCTTACCACCTTCGAAAATTCTAAAAGGGCTAAATGACTGGCCTTTAATTCCTTCAGATTGATGTGCCACCGTTGTTCTCCCTTCCATCGGCCTGCTGTTTCCAACTTGCCTAACGTGGCTCCCCATCCTAGATCTGAAAGCGTCTGCACACAAGATGAGGTTGGGGTTCTTTGGGAACAGTGAAATTCCTTCCTGAAGTTTCTCTGGAGAGTTCCGCCAACTGAGGTCTGCCTTTATCTCCTCTGAGATTTGAAAAACAAACGAGTCCGGGCTCTTCTTCCTGTCCCAGACTTCTCTTAAAAAGAACTGAAGGGGCCTTAGATGTAGTCTCCCCAAACTCACAAACGGTTCTGCGGAAGACAACTTCCCTAGAAGGTTCATCCACTCGTTGGCGAAAGCACTGGATCTTCTTCAGAAAATCTCGCACTTTCAACAGGCACAACTCTACCCTCTCCACCGACAGAGAAGCCTGAAAAACTACTGAGTTCATCTGAACTCCCAAATAGACTAATTCTTGAGATGGCACCAGATGTGACTTCTGCCAATTTACCAGTAGTCCCAGTTCTTGGTTAGATGAAGAGTCTTTTCCAAATCCTTCACACACCTTTCCTTCGTCTTTGCACGCAGGAGCCAATCGTCTAAATAAAAAACTGTTCTGATCCCCAACAGATGTAGCCACTTCGCCACTGATGACAAAACTCTGGTGAATACCTGGGGGGCCGTCGAGAGGCCGAAGCACATTGCCCTGAACTGAAACACTTCGCCTTTGAACACAAAGCGAAGGAACTTCCCGAAGCAGGATGGATCGGGATGTGGAAATATGCATCCTGGAGGTCGATGGATACCATCCAATCTCCTGGAAGAAGGGATGACAGCATTGATTGAGTGGTTTCCATCACAAACTTTGTCTTCTTGACAAACAGGTTCAAAGCGCTCACGTCTAGAACTGGCCTCCAGCCTCCTGACGCCTTTGGTACTACAAAGAGACGATTGTAAAATCCTGGGGAGAAAGGGGGGAGAACTTTCTCTATTGCTTCTTTCTCTAGCAAAGCTGACACCTCTTTCTCTAGAGCACAACATTTCTCTGAGTCTAGAGAATAAGCCATTAAGACCACTGGCTCCCTGTACAAAGGAGGGTCCCTCAAGAATGGAACTGAATAGCCTTCCTTTAAAACCGAGACTGTCCAAGGTTCTGCTCCCCTTTCTTCCCAGACTGTCCAGAAAGCTGACAGTCTGGCTCCTACTGGTGAATGAAGGGAGGCGCTCTCACTTCTTGTCGGAGGGTTTGATCGCTTTAGGTACAAAACGACCTCTCCCTCTCGATCTGGGAAACGATTTAGCAGGGGCTCTTCCACGAAAGGGCCGACCTTGAGATTTTTCCGTCGACGTTGTCGGGCGAGCAACTGTTGAAGGCAACGGTTTAGGCTTCTTGGTGGACTGTGCCAGCAAGTCTTGAGTTGCCTTCTGTTGAAGAGTCGAAGCGATCTCAGATACTATTTCCCTCGGGAAAAAATGTTTCCTATCTAAAGGAGCGAACAACAAAGCTGACTTCTGGGACCGAGAGACTCCTTTAGTGGTGAAAGAACACCATAGTTCACGTTTCTTGAGAATTCCCATCGTAATCACAGAAGAGAGTTCCATAGCCGCATCTCTAATGCTCCTGTCGATGCAAGCTAACACGTCGGACAGGGAAGCGAACTGATCGTCCTGAAGGGCGCAAGCTTTTAGTTTCCTCCCAAGAGCTCCAACCGACCAATCGAGGAAACTTATACCTTCCAAAATCTTAAAAGCATTCTTGCAGAGGTGATCAAATTCCGATGTGGAAAAGAATACTTTGGCTGAATTAAGAGCCGACCTCCTGGCCGAATCTACCAAACTAGAGAAATCTCCTTGGGAGGAGGCAGCTACTCCCAACGAGAAAGATTCTCCAGTCTCATTGCCAACCACCACGACAGAGACGACAATTTCGAAGGGGGAAAACAAAACACAGTCTTCCCTTGTTCCCTCTTCTCTGTAAGCCACTCCTCCATTTTCTTCAATCGTTTCTTGGCCGAAATAGAAAGAACTAATTTGGTAGCCAGCTAAGTGTCTGTCCTATTATCACGAGCATATTGAGATTCGGAGAAGCTGGAGATACTGGTGAAAAGGAATCCGGAAAATTCTCCAGAAAATACTGAAGCAGTTGCTTAGAGCTCGATAAAGGCTTCTCTTTCTCTGGTTGTACCTCCGCCTCCGATTCTGAAGCAACATCACCACCAGAAATCGGAGAAAGAGCCAAGGATCTAGATGGAGGAAGATTCGTCTTCGAGGAGAATGCAGCACAGGATCGCTCGTGGGATGCCGCACATTCGATGAAGGAGCATCCTTTGAAATCGGCAACTTGCAGTTCGTTCAAGGAACGATCACTTTTTTCCATAAAGCCGAGAATACTATCAAGCTTCCTATTCATTTCCGCCAAAAACAAATCTTGAGGCAAGGCGGAAGAAGGAGAATGCGGAACTGAACGAGGAGAAACAATTTTTGGCGCTTGGCGCATGGCGCCAGGAGGATCGTAGTGTGGCGTATGGCGCGATGAGCCAGGCGAAACGAAGGATGGCGCATGGCGCGTGGCGCTAGATGCAGCAATCACGCCAGAAGCAGCAACAACAGGCGAAGACAACACCACTCTCTTCTTACGCAAGCGTCTCCGCGCTTCCCACACATGCCTCTCGTCTCCCGAATCGACGGAATGCGAAAAACATTCGGGCTCCTCCCAAAAACTACACGAAGGAGGTTGATCTTGAAGCGCCACTCTTTTCTTGGGAACTGCCAAAGGAGATGCCAACCTAGACCTCTTGAATGGTCTCGAGACATCTTTTGGCGCCAACCTCTCTTAGGCGAATCCTCACTCGACATACTCAAGACATACACCTCCTTGATGTGCCTTTTCTATGGCTAACACCTGCATCCTGGGAAGCGACAACAGGACTGCTTGAGGGGCCAACTGCTCGGGGCAGGTCCCACTCACCTCCCTTGGGCTTTCGACTTGCCTCCTCCCTGGTGCTGGGGAGTTTGACAGAGGTCCAGGCCTAAGAGAATGAGTGGGCCGAACAGCCAGCTCCTCCACTGCACTATCACAAGACACTGCACTTCTTACTACCAAAGACTTCCTCATCCGCTCCATGGCAGCAAGCATCACACTAAAACGCGCATCCATCTGCGTTTTAAGACTGGCCACGATATCGGATTCGGGAATAACGGGTCTGGGATAGGAGATTTGTTAGAAGGAATATCAGGGTTAGTAACCGAAAAGATAAATCCTGACTATCACGGGAGGATAAAGAGGTAGTCCTAGCTGAAGCTTTTCTAGCTCTCTCTTTTGAAGCCTTCTCAGATAAGCATTTAAAATCTTCCATTCTTCCCTGACAAATCCTTACATTCTTCACAGGTTAACGATACCGAACATACCTGTCCTCTACACCCCGAACACACAGAATGAGGGTCAATGGTAATTTTCCCTAATCTAGTTTTGCAGCCCTTGCTACAAAACCTATACACCGAGGGACCAGTGTCCGACATAATGCTAAATAAGGAAGGCGGGGATGAAAAAAGCTAAGCACAAACAATGTCTGCCAAAGATTCAAATCAAACAATTGTACATCACCAACAATGTCCAACGAAAGAATCAGCGATAATTCTCTGCTAAGCTGCACCGGTCTTACCGGTACCACACGGCAGAAACATATGAAGAGTTTGGGTTATGGTTCCTCTCACTCACCTGTAGAGGGCGGTGGGAAGGGGTGTCACGTGACCATTCATTAGCGCTGCCGCGATTTTCAATTTTCTGCCGTGACGTCAGAGACTACAGCTATATATATAATTACCAGGTAAGTTATATGTACAAAACATGCTTTCCCTTGTTCCCTCTTCTCGGAAAGCCAGTTCTCTATCTGGCATAGAGCTTTCTTTGATGAAGAAGAGAGAACCATCTTGGGAAGTCTTACCGAATCTACAGGCTGATTGCTCATCATGAAAGATGAAGCTGGAGAGGAAGGAGTGGCCGGTGTGAAAAAATCAGGGAACTGCTGCAGAAGGAACTTGAGTAACGCTGCATAAGGCATAGAAAATGAGTCCTGATCCCTTTCCTTGTCTTCTGAAGAGATTGGAGACATAACTGGGTCTAGATCAGGAGCTGTCTGCACTGCAGGTTTCTGTAAAAGTTGAAAGATATTATCCAGTTGGCATTGCAAAGGTGCAAATGCTGGGTCCATTGCAGGAGAAGGTTTATCACAAGACACAGGGTGCTTAGAGTCTTGAGGGGGCTCAAGTGCTAGAGGAAGCTCGGAAGCTTCGGGGTGCTCCAATGAAACAGGTAGTCCAGCAGCTTCAGGGCGCCTGACTGCTGCAGGGCGCTTGGCTGCTTCAGGGGGCTTAGCTGCATCAGGGTGCTTGGCCGCATCAGGGCGCCTGGCTGCTGCAGGGCACTTGGCTATTTCAGGGTGCTCACTGATACGTTCTGCCAATACAGGATACTCAGAAGGAACAGGGCGCTTATGCAAAAGCTGGAGCTGCTCGCTTGAAAAGTGTAGAGAGCTAGATCCTTGCTCCTGATGCTGAGCAGAGGAGAAGCACTCCGGACTGTCCCACTTGCTACCTGATGGCTGAGGAATGAAGGAAGGCTCCCTCACCCTTTTGCAAGGAAGGTGTGGGGACTGATCTTTACCCGAGAAACATCTCTTAAGCAAGCAAGATTCATCGGGGAAGCGACGAAGGCGGCTCTTATGAGGCAAGGACTCTTCAGAGCTTGACGAAAGCCGATACACTTCCAAGACGCCTTTCCAGCGACTGTCTCGAGTCGCAACCTGGGATCCAACAGGCTGGACTAAGGAGACGACTGTCCGTGGGCAGACCCCACTGACCTCCCTTGGGCTACTGGTATGCCTCCTCCCCGGTAGCGGGGAGTATGGCAGGGACCAACACCTACGAGAATCAAACTTGTCAACCAGGACACACACTGATGTCCCTAACTGGGCCACTGTACTCACTACCAGATTTAATCGCTGATCAAATTTAGAGTAAACCCTCTGTATTTGCGGTCTCACGATTCGCAGATTTTTCTGTGAAACCTATCTAAAATTTATTCGCGGGATAACACGTATTTGCAGGTTTTTCTGTGGGACATACAGTAAACCCCCCGTATTCGCGGGGGATGAGTACCACACGCCCCCGCGAATAGCTAAAACCCACAAATACTTAGAACCCTTCTAAAAACACTTAGAACTGCCCTATTTTGATAGTTCAAACACACACAAAAACTAAAAATACTTATACAGGTATTATCCTATGTAAGAGATACCAAAACGTATCTCAAACATAGCCTAGCTTACTCTAGGGTATTTGGTACCATGTATACACACTGTATATGGTAGCCTAGCCTACACTATAAAGAATACTCCATACATACACGGTATAGTAATTATTAATATCAGCCAATTCTGGAGATTCATGCAAAGTGACTTATGATAATTCAGTGCAAAGAGAAACTGAATAACAAGAATTAGCTTAGCCTACACTATGGTACATTGTATACATATACGGTAGCGTAGCCTACATTATACTGTACTCTATATTCACATATCGTATTATACAAACATCAACATAACAAATATGCATCTTTTAAAATATTATGCCTTAATTCACTGTATCCAATAATACTATACATATTCTTATATTGCTTTTATATTATAAATTGCAGTCATAGCGATCAATGTTTTGGTTTGGAAATCGTTTATGCTGTGTTTATTTCTCCATATTTAATTCAGTTGAGAGCGCTTTTCTTGCTTCTAGTTAGCGTAAACGAATCTCTAGATACTTTATTCATGTGGGGCAAGGTTATTTTTCGTTATACGAAGTGTTTTTAAGTCGAAATATAACTAAAATACGTCTCATTGTGAAATTAATTTATCTATTTTTTCGTTAATAGATGACGATGGCAGTTTGGGGACGTTTGTTTTGTTTAAAAAAACTCAAGATTCCGTTTGCTAATTTCACTTGATTTCATCATAATACGAGCTTTACATGTTTATCGTTTATCGGCGTAAAAATAACAGTAATGGAAAGAGAAACCCACAAGATTCTTGTGTATAACTTGTTTACTGGTAAATACTTACATATTATTTACCAGTAAACAAGTTATACTCAAGAATCTTGTGGGTTTCTCTTTCCATCTTCAGAAGAAAACTGAAAGAAGTTTTTGTTTGGTTAATAACAGTAATGTGTGCTTTCATGCCCACTAGTTTTGATTGAAATACTTTCTCTCCAATTTTAATTATGATCGAGTTTCATCCATGTTGCTGATGCACAGTAATTTACAGTATAGTCATTAGCAGCTTGAACATTGTTTTCTCAGCTTCAGCTACAACTTGCAGCTTAAATTTAGCAGTATATTTCCTTGACAATCTTTTATCATACCGAATAAGGGTATAATGTAAAAATATATCAGTCCTATTCCACTTAACCCTTAAGGGATGGATTGAGCCTCAGTGTGAAGTAAAACAGGTTTGGGGAGGTGGACGGATTGAGCTTCAATGTGAAGCAGAATTACGCACCACTGTTATGGTAATAATGATTCGATACAAAGGTGCCAATACTTCTATATGCTATAAATTCACTATTGGCAACTTTTATACAGACGTGAGAGTTCGGCCAGTATCAGTAATGCTTGTGACTTCAAGGGGGAAAGTACTGCATCTCTCTCTCATGAGTCTTTTTGTAAATTTGCTTGTAAATATACGAAGGGGTTGCTGTTGTTTTTTTTTTTGTCTTTTGATAGTATGTCGGTTGTAATTTTACAAAGAAAATTGCAAATAAATATTAGAAAAAGCATGTAAAAGTAAAAAAAAAGTTACTGAATCTTCCTTCTTGTAAATTTACGTGAATATTTTACAACAAATATGCCAAAAATTTTTACTGCTTTGATTTCTTATCTGTTTTGATATTGTGTGAGCAGTAATAATAATTTTACAAAATACAATAAATTTATTTATTAGAAAAAACATATATAAGTTGGTCAAATTTACGATTGTCTTGTAAATGAGGCCCCACAAGGGGTTGTAAATAATCATTTTCAACTTCTCATGGAAGGTAGGGAAAATTTTTTAGAATTTTTTTATTTATACAGTGTGAATGTGCATGTCATTCTTTTTCCATTGAAGTGATTTTTTTTTTTATTTTGCCGACCTCAAAGTTTCCCCGGTCTGGGGTGCTGCACACTGATAAATTATGCTGTCCGTTAAGGGTTATCGTCATTTGTGCTATAAGCTACAGTAATTGTCTATTACCGTACGATGGTTGAAATACCATCCGATTCGGTTATAAGCAAAAAAACAGTTTCTCGGTCGGTTGTTTATGGCTGTACGCATTTACGCAAGAGTTTAATGTTACCAACAATAATTTTACCATTCTCTTTTACTTTTTAACTGGAAGATAGGATACAGAGATGGAGGAAAAGTTGTCTATTGTAATTTGGTCTCTCTCACTGCCTGATTATGCTGCTGCCCGTGCCCTTGCGAAATTTAAAAATATTTTATAAATAATATTGTCTATAGGTATTAATTGCTTATCCCACTGCAAAATTGAATCATCGTAAGGTGAATTATCGTAACTCGAGCATTACCTGAGTATTTTAATAGTTTTATCACAAAAAGTGCATTTAGTCATCAAAATGAGATGAAAATACAGTAATTAGTTAATATTTCTCAGTGAAAAATACAGCGAACGGGCGAATTTTCTGCGAATAATGGGTAGATACGTTCCACAGCGAAATCCGTGAATACATGTCCGTGAATCGTGAGATCACGAATACAGGGGTTTACTGCATCTATAAAAATATTCACAGGGAACCTGCCTATTCGTGGATGCAGATTTTTTTGTCCTTTTCATATAGCAATATTCTGCATTTTCATATTATTTATTGTATAATAACATTAAATAATAATGTAAATTAATAATAATACTACAGTACATATAACAGTAACAAAATTAAATAATAATATTATGTAATACTACACTGGGTGCCTGTAATAATAATAAATAGGGTTAAATCATACAGGTAGTAACTGGTGATGAATGTTGATTACAGTATACTGTAGATGATGATGATGATGAATTAGCTGTGCAGTATGATGAATGAGATACATCTTGTCTGAGGGCACCTCTTCACCTTCTTCAGGAGGTGCTTTGTCAGGGGTTTCAGGAGGCGCTGTCATGTCAAGGTATTTGAACATGGCAACGAAGGTGGTATGGCAGGGCTGCATGAGTATTTTACCTTGTTCATGCTCAATGGAGGTGACCGCATGAGTATTTTACCTTGTTCATGCTCAATGCAGGCGACCGCAATTAATGTCATGCCGTAATGGGCTGCTACTTCTCCGTGACTTTTGCCCTCTCTTAACATAACAGTCATGTCTACTTTCTTCTCATCAGTCATTTATTGTAGGCTCTTTGCCAGAGGCCTTAGAAGAAGCAGAACATTTAGAGGACATCTTAATGCATGATTTCAAAAAATATTCTTAGTCCATAGTACTGTACATGCAAAACACACAAACGAGAGATAGCAATGAAACGAGTTATTCTGGGTCATTTGCCGCTATGGTATACGCACGGTACTACTGTGCGTACATATACTAACATTGATATTCTGTGCATACAGTACTGTACATTTCATTAAATGTCTTGTTGTAAGATGATTTTCAAATATTTCATTCAAAAAGTGTTTTAGGATGATATGTAGTACTACAGGTAGTACATAAAGCATATCTAAAATACATAAGACAACAGGAATAGCAGGGTACGTATGTTTACGGCTGCGGTATGTTGCATTTTCATATACGTACTAAGTATATATTCATGACTACTGTAAGTACATTTTGTATGATGAAAAAAGATTTACTAATTTTCAAATATTACAGTACTGTAATATACTAATGTAAACACAGCAAAATTTCAATAACATATTTGTTTTTCTTAAAAGTGCTAGTTCCTCATTGCATGGGTCGATATCGTACTCGGCTAGCATTCTGCTAGGCCCGCGTTCAATTCTCCGGCCGCCCAATGAAGAGTTAGAGGAATTTATTTCTTGTGATAGAAATTCATTTCTTGGTATAATGTGGTTCGGATTCCACAATAAGCTATAGGTCCTGTTACTAGGTAACCAATTGGTTCTTAGCCACGTAAAATAAGTCTAATCCTTTGGGTCAGCCCTAGGAGAGCTGTTAATCAGCTCAGTGGTCTGGTTAAAGTAAGGTATACTTAAGTTACTTCTTAAAAGTGCTTCACCCAAGCCACCTCTCCGCAAACATAAAGAACTCGAGATGCTGGATGCTGTGTACCCGGGACCAATGATACTTGACACACTATTGGCTGTCATCTGCAAAGCAGCCAATCCAGAAGTGCCATTCATTTTCCTTGGCGCTCACTGGCTGTTCACTTGGCGTTGACTGGCTGAACATTCATGACCAACTCGTGAGCATGGAATTCTGGGAGACTGCATCCACAGTATCCTTCTCAGTTCATGCGTAGTTCACAGCATCTTCTTACCGTATGAAATCGCGCATCTTTGTGTTTGGTTTCTTAATCTTTGTGCATCAGCGGTATTTGGCCCTAAAATGCCTCCTAACAAACGCCCTGCTCCTTCTGAGGCTTCTGGCAGAGCCTAAAAGAAAGAAGACTGTTATGAAACTCGAGGAGAAGGTGAAAGTTCTTGACATGTTAAAGGGCAAAAGTTTTGCCACGGTTGGCCACCATTTTAATGTTAATGAGAGCACAGCAAGATATATAAAGAAGAAAGACAGAGATATGAAAGTCTGTGAGTATGAGCTACTTCGGTAGTGCAAAGACAGTTGCGACAGTGCGGGATAAAACAATCGTGAAGATGGAGTCGGCGCTGGCATTCTGGATAAAGGACTGCAGGAAGAAGAACATGCCCCTCGACTCCAGCATCATTCACGAGAAAGCGCAACAACTCTACCAGCAGTTATCAACTGGTATGGAAGGCGATGACGTAGTACAGGCAGAGGAAGGCGTTGAAGAAGGGGAATTAGAATTCTTAGGCTTCGATGAACCAGCGTCTACAGAAGCAGAAGAAGAAGAGGAGGAAGAGCCCCAAGCAGGACCATCATCGGCACCTCAAGGTTTCCAGGCCAGCAAGGGGTGGTTCCACCGAATTCAAAAGCGGTTCCACCTAAAGTCTGTTACTCTGCATGGGGAATCAGCTTCTGCAGACACTGAAGCAGCTGCGAAATATCCGGAGACCTTCAAGAAAATCCTCAAGGAGAATGGCTACCATCCAGAACAGGTGTTCAATATGGATGAGACTGGCCTGTTCTGGAAGAAGATGCCTTCCCGGACATACAGTACCTCACGAAGGACAAAGGTAAAGCCTCAGGATTCAAGGCCCAGAAGGATAGGGTTACCCTCATCATGTGTGGGAATGCGGCTGGTTTCATGCTTAAACCAGGCTTCATTTACAAAGCTGCAAACCCCAGGGCCCTCAAGAATAAGAACAAGGCACTGTTTCCTGTGTTCTGGATGCATAACCCTAGGGCCTGGTTCCATCAGAGCTTCATCCCTCAAGTTAGGCAATACCTGAATGACTTGGGCATGGAATTCAAGGTGCTGCTGATCATGGATAATGCTGGTGGCCACCCTCTCCATCTTTATTACAAGGGAGTCCAGCTTGAGTTCCTCCCTCCCAACACCACCTCTCTCCTCCAGCCTATGGACCAGGGCATGATCCGTGCCTTCAAGGCACTCTATACTGGAACTCCCTCCAGCACCTTGTGAATGCAATGGACAATGACAGTGAATTTACGCTAAAAGACTACTGGCATAAATTCTCGATTGCCACATGTCTGACCATCATCAACCGATCACTGAATGACATGAAGAAGGAGACCCTGAATGCGTGCTGGAACAAGTTGTGGCCGGAGTGTGTTCATGATCACAGGGGCTTCTCTCCTTAAGAAATTCAACATTCGGTCATTAGTAAGGCTGTCCAGTTGGTGAGGATTCTAGGTGGAGAAGGTTTCGAGGAAATCACAGAGGATGAAGTCGGCACCCTCACTGATGACCATTCTGACCCCCTGAAGGACCAGGATTTGGAAGACCTGACAAAGTCTGCCAGTGAGGAAGAAGATACACCAGGTTCAGGGGAGAAGCAGGAGGAAGAGGAGGGTGGCCTGACTTTGGATCATCTGTCCCATGTTAAGAGAATGATCAAGGATACGCAGGAGTATGTTTCAACATAGGATCCTTGTATGGAACGCTCCCTAAAGTTTTCAAACATCCTTGATTTAGCATTGGAGCCCTATAATCAAGCCCTCACCACCATGAAGAAGCAGCGACAGCAGCTGCCTATCACCATGGTCATCAAACGGACGAAGAAGGCCCTTCCAAAGCCTCCCAAATCACCCGAAGTAGTGCCTCTCGAATTGCCTGAAGAAGTGCCCCCCCAACTGCCTGAAGTAGTGCCTCCCAAATCAACTGAAGAAGTGCCTCCTGAAGCGCCTCCTGAAGGTGAAGAGGCGCTCTCAGATGAGTTGTAACTCCTCTGCTTTGCTGTGCAGTCATATCTTCGTCATTCATCGGACTGCACAGCTAATTCATATCATCATCTTTAATCAACATTCATCACTGGTGAGTACCCGTATGATTTACATATGTAGTAATCTTAATATGTACGTAGTATTAAATTTTTTTAAACGTGCATAAATATTTTTTTTTATTTTTTGTCTCTCTCTCTCTTTGTGAACTATGTATAAATACCAATGGTTCCCCTCTAAAAGAAAAGGGGACAGCTTGTAATTGTATGAAAGAAAATGTGTGTGGCTGAATACATGGGGTGGGGGGGGACTGGATTATTTTCACCTACAGCTGTAAGCCATACAGTACGTACGTATATTTGTAAGGATAAAATGTTTAAGATGGCTTGGAAATTATATTAATAAAAAAAATATTATTTCAAAGATTAATACAGTAATAATGTAATAGTTTAAAGTATATTTGATGTAGGCTGGTACTTTTAGGCATACTTTGGTGTTTGACCTTTCATGGTAGAAAGTTATAAGCGTTTTTAGTGGGGGGTTCAAGTATTCACGGGTCTTAGCTATTCGCGGGGTGGTGGTCTGGAACACATCCCCTGTGAATACAGGGGGTTTACTGTATTCCCAAGGCTGGCGAAGTGATTACATTTGGAAGTGATGGAGCCAGGAGGAGTAGGTGGTTTAAGAGAATTAACTGATGCAGGTGGGGAATGGTTAGCACTTAGAGAATTAACAGAAATGTCAGCCTTATCAGACTTAGGAGACAAAGCCTGACTAGCCACTTTCCTGTTGGCTTTAGCGGCTATTTTCCTCTTCCAATCTCTTTCTAACTTGGCTAAATGTGAAGTAAAGTCTTCCATTTCTGCTCTCCCCAATCCCTGCATTCGTCACAGGTCAAATTAATAGAGCAAACTTGTCCTCTACAATTGGAACACAAAGTGTGAGAACTGTAGGTCAATTTTGTCATCCGGGTATTGCAGCTGGAAACTAGAACTACTAGTGTTGGACATTCCTAACTAGTTGAAAAGTTAAAATAGTGAAAAGTCACCATCAAGAAAAAATGTCAAAAATGCTACAAAAATACTTAACCAAGGAAAAAATAATGAATCCAAAATTCTAAGCTGCTATAACAACACCAGGTGTTGACTCTACGAATGGCAGAAACAAAACAAAACAAAAGAATCACTATTGTGGAATTCAGAATTCTAACTGCTGTTCGAGTAGAATCTCGTAGCTAAGTAATTACTGAGTAAGTTACATATACAAAAATACAATTTACTTTAAAAAATTGTGATTTGTTCCGACACAATATACAAACCATTGGTCCTTTACATTATGAAGACTCATTGGTTGGAGGGAGGAATCTGAGTGAGTTTATGAACTGATTGGAGTTCGCTACACCGTGTGTTCCCTTCCTGGTCGATAGAGCGAGGAAGGGAAACCCTGCCTCTGGCAAAAGTGACTGGGCTGTAGGAAATGCAAGATCAACTGTCAGACTTCTGGGCTTTTTCGTATGAATGAGGAACACATCATTTCATACAAAAATAGGATAGGATGAACCTTAAAAAATTGGAGACAGTAAGGTAAATACAAGTATCAGGTTTGTCTTATTGTCATAGTCTCCTTCCTTCCCTTGCTAGAGGAAGGAGTGGGTTTGCTTCTATGATCCTGAAAGGAAATAGAAAGGAATCTCAAAGCGTATGCTTACCTGCATCAACTGCCAGATCCAGTATGTAACGGCACGTCCGCTCTCTGCCCACAGGAAGAGAGCCAGGGGAAGAGAAGAAGGAGAGGCAAGTCACTCCCACACTCATTCTCACATCCACAACCGCACATCTTTGGCGAGATGCAACCCTGTCCTGTTAGAAGAGCTGGGTAAGCTACACAACTTGTTGAGCAGCCACCACAGGTCCCAAGAAAAAGGTGTCCCGAAGGTAGAAAGAAGTGAATATTAATTTTCAATTTTAAAATTAATTTTTGAATACTTACCTGCAGACCTAATATTTGCATATACCTCTCATGCCCGCATCAAACTTACCAACATTGAATCCTAAATATTCAATACAAACATACAAATGCTGCATGTGGAGGCATATACATATAATACATCCACATATCTACACCTATAAATATTTATATATATATGAGGAACTTAAGACCCAAAAACAATAGGCAACAAGCCAGTTAGTCTCTATGAAATTAGACCGCTGTTGCTTGTCCCCGGTTGTTAAAGTAAAAACAACCTGATCCCCCAAGAGCTGGGGGAGTGATGTAGCTCCCTCCCACACCAAGCCATCCCTTCTTTAAGCAAGTGCATCAACTGGCCAATTAAGCAAAAGTGGGGAGGAGGGAGGGTGCCTATTAGTTCTGCAGGTAAGTATTCAAAAATTAATTTTAAAATTGAAAACTCATTTCTTTCACACTAACCTGCAGAACTAATATTTGCATGATTCCCAACACTGAAAATTGGATGGAGGGATGCAATTAATGGCACTCAAAACAGGTTTGTTGTGCAATTATAACCTTAAGATTCAGATGTGTACCTTAATGGTGACTTACCAAAACTGATAATGCAGGCTTGCTATGTCACAGAAAAAGAAAATGTGGCTGATTGTCACTTAGTCATGTACGTCATTCTGTCTGCCTAAGGTGGCCTATTAAGCTCCACACAGGTCAGACAACTACTCTCTCATGGCCCTTCCTCACAGACTGTGAAAGCTCAGTCTCCCAGTCTTTGAGTTAAGGCAAGTGGAAATGACTGATATGTCATGTGAACTGGCAAGTATCAGACTTGCAAACACACACATACAACCTTTTTATCACTCTGTCAGATATTGGCAAGTATCAGACCTCCATTCACTGACATCCCATTCATGCAGCCTCTTATGTGTTGTACATCAGCATACAAGTGGGATGATGAGAGACTCATTCACACAACTTCCATGCAAGCCAAACTCACCTGCCCATACATACCTCTATTATTCTAGGTACAAGGAACAGGGAGAGAGTGAACGGTTAGGTTAAGATATCATACCGCCAGCAGCAACAATGGGACCAAGCGATCTTCACCGCCAGCAGCAGCAATGGAACCAAGCGATCTTACAGAATCATATACATACTGTACATCTTTTAAGTAATGACTTGCAAACTCCATGCAGCAGCATTTAAAACTAACGGTATTGAAACATTAGACCAAAATAACATGGAAGTAGAATAGCCCCTAATACTATGTGAGCCTTTGTCCCTAGAAGAAGGAGGCTTATTCTGCCTATTTGACTGAGCCCCTGAAATTACCTCCCTCAGTAAAAATGACAGCCCATTCTTGCCAATTTTCGCCGCTAGACAAGCACCATAAAACCGGATCAGTGATAACCAAGCCCACTGATAACCAGGACTGCCTGTATTCGTTTCTGTGTCAGAAAAGCTTTCAAAACTATACTCTGAATCCTCATTCCTGCTTTGGAATGAGGTTCGACTTGTCAAGATTGATGATTAAACCTAACTGAGAACATAGACTTAGAACTATCTCCTTTGCACGGAGAGCCTCTCTCAGGCTGCTCGCAAAAATTAGCCACTTGTCCAAGTACCTGAGAATTCGAATGCCTCAAGAGTGGGGGGAGCTGTGGAGAGGCCAAAGCACATTGCCTGAAACTGCCATACTCTCCCGTCCCAACAAAACCTGAGATGATGATGAGACTGAGGGTGAATGAGGACCTAAAGAAATGCATCCATGAGATCGATGAAGAACATCCAATCATCCCAACGGATTGCAAGAAGAATTGATCTGGGTGTCTCCATCTTGAATGAAGTTTTGAGCACATGCTTGTTGAGATGAGAGAGATCTACAACAGGTCTCCAACCTCCCGTTGCCTTCCTGACAATGAACATCTGACTGTAGCACCCCTTCGATGGAAGTGGAGCTGGTTCCACTGCTCCCTTTGTTACTAAGGAATTCATCTTGGCCTCTAGAGCTCTCCCTTTGGCTGAAGTGGGAGAATAACTGTCGAATCAGATAGGGGTATTTGACAGAGAAGGAATGGACTCCAAGGGAGCCATATACCTTTCCTTGAGGACTTGGATGACCCATTGTTCCATTCCTAAGGATTCCCAAACTCTCCAATACTGTCCTAACCGGGCCCATAATGCTCCCCGCAAAGGAGATGGCCTCTATTTCCCAAAATCTTGCCCCCTACCAAGTGAAGCAGACTGTTGCCCACTAGAAGAACCAGAAGAATCACAGCCTACCAATGCCTAAACCATAAGAATTTCCTCCTCTAAATTTCTTACGAAGGCCAACGGGCTGGTCCTGCAAAACCTGCTTCGTCTTATCTGAAGCTTGGGGCTTACGAGAACTGGAAAGTTGGTGAACGACAATGGTAGGCTTAACTGAGAAAGCAATGCCTGATCACACCTCCTCTTGACCTCAAGATTAGAGTCATCTAGGGCTTTTTCAAGAACTGCCTCATCAAAAAGAACCCCCTCCAAAGAAGGACAATACTCTCAAGTTTCTTCTTGTTTAGGTCTGAAAGAGTGAGAGGGGCATGTCATAAACAAAAGTTCCTATGTTTAGCTGCAAGAAAGAACTTGAGGTTAAACATCTCTGACATAAGTTGTTTCAGAAAGGTATTAAAATTATTCACCAACTGATGGTATAGTGAAAGGTTGTCATCAATAAGACCAGGAAATGAGACAAGGGCATTGTTTGCTGACCAGACCCAAACTAAAAAATTAACAATCTCCATCATGGTACCCAAGGCCCCTTCCAACTTTGAACAATCATCCACTGAAATTCCAACCTGAGCCTTCAGAGACTTACTAGAAGCGGATAAAACATTAGTCATATTCTCGTTCAAGGTCTGAGCTGAACATGAGGAACCTGAAACTCTACAGTATTTCGTCCTGGATGTCAAAGAAGAGATGGGAATAGTTGGTTTACCTTCTAAAACCTTGGCAATTGCCCTACCATTAGCAATGTCCCCTGTTGTTTCAACCATCTCATGAAGGTTCCACTGTGGAAGGGAAGAAGGTGATGCTTCCTCTGACATTCCCCTAACAAACCTGGATGCCTGACCTGAAGAACACAGTTTAACCTGAACTAAAAGACCTCTGGCTTCAGGGAAAAGTTCCATAACAAACTCCTGCATGCCCCTATACATTCCAACTGAGGCCGTCTCCATCCCCAGAATCACACGTCTTACTTGAAAAATTCTCAGCAATCTCCGCAATATTAGGTAAGGTAGGAACTGAGTCCTGATCCTCCACTTTTCCATCAGAAACAATCAACTCCTGAGATTCCTCCACCCCAACTGACGAAGTAGTAGCCGCCGAAGGCTGTAAGGATGACTCAGTCTGCTACGACCCAAACTGAGACCTCACTACTAGCCAGAGCATGAAGGGATTCTATAGGAGAAGACTTCACACTGCCAAAAACATCCTTCCTCTCCCTACCAACAGTAACACCATTCTTCACATGGGTGAAAACCTAACACCCAGATGTGATTCGTTCTCTTTAACCTTCCCAAAACTAGATCCAGCATTAAGATTATTACCCACACTAGTCAAACTATCCCGACTCAGAATAAACAATAATTGGACGAGGAGGATAATTTCCCCAACCATATGACAAGATGAGCCAGACCCTGAATTAACACAGAATCCAAAAATCTGCATAGGTGATGATTCTGTTAGAGGTCTAAGAGCTTGCCCGTCCCACAACATACACGATCGCCTGGCCTGAAACGAAGTCTCTGTAACATAAACTCCCAACCTAGGCCACACAGATCTTCCCAGCTGCCTTGAAGATCTACATCACTATCCCCATCTAGCTGAATATCAGGGGAAGGGGAGACTCTAGTAACCACAGCACTGCTATGCACTCCAGTCGGAACACTCCCACTACATGTGGAATGGTGTGGCTCTGAATGAACCGACTGTATTGCGACGGGATCGCTTACAAGCAAAACCAAAACAGGACTGGGGGAGCTGGAGTAAACATGATTAGCCAAATTCCTAACAACATCACCTAAATCCTTGATCTGACTATCTCCATGATCTCTATAGTTACCAAGGATAGAGCTCAAGTCATCGAAAGATACACCTGATCTCATTGTTTGGCCTACTTCAGAGTCAGACGAAATAACAGGTTTAACCGAATCATCTACCTTCTCGCATTGATCTGGTAACAATGAAAGATCTGGTAACTCAAAAAAATTGCACATCTGAAGCCACACGCTCACCTCTAATCTTACGCTTCCCACTATGCCCTGACTGAATGTAAGACAAGTACGCCTGACGTTGCAATTCAGACCAATCCTTACATTGATCACAGCTAATCTCAAAGCAGTCATACCCCCTACAATTAGAACAGACAGTGTGACCGTCAAAAACAAGTTTAACACTTAGCCGTTTGCGGCAAGACGTACAGCATCTTGCGTTCTCTGGAGCTGATGAAGCCGCACTGCTATGACTAGATAAATCCTCCATATTAATGCAGAAAAATGCACTAATATCTGAGAGTACGATTGCCGGCCAATACAACAAAAGAGCTGTCAAGAGTCGTCTGCACTGGACTATGACAAAGAACGGAATGACTTGATGTGGGAGGGAGCTCCGTCGCTCCCCCAGCTCTAGGGGGGGTGGGTCAGGTTGTTGTTACTTTAACAACCAGGAAAAGCGACAGCAGTCTAATTTCATAGAGACCAACTGGCTTGTTGACTATTGTTTTGGGTCTTAAGTTCAAGTCTCTATATATATATATATATATATATATATATATATATATATATATATATATATATATATATATATATATATATATATATATATATATATATATATATATATATATATATATATATATATATATATATATATATATATATATATATATATATATATATATATATATATATATATATATATATATATATATATATGTATGTATGTATGTATGTATGTATGTATGTATGTATGTATGTATGTATGTATGTGTATATATATATATATATATATATATATATATATATATATATATATATATATATATATATATATATATATATATATATATATATATATATATATATATATATATATATATATATATGTTTACATGTGTAGATATGTGGATGTATTTTATGTGTATGCATATACATGCAGTATTTTTATTTGTATTGAATGTTTAAGATTCAATGTCGGTAAGTTTGTCATGGGCATGAAAGGTATATGCAAATATTAGCTCTGCAGGTAAGTATGAAACAAGTGGTCTGTTGATACCACACCCCCGCTTTCATACCTGAGGAACCGACAGGTTCTTCTGGAATGCGAGGGTCGGACCAATGCTGCGGACTTCATGAGCTCTTGAGCTGAAGATACTGGTGTCGTCTTCTCCAGCAGCAGAGTACGCTCTCCTAATCGCCTCATGAAACCAGAAAGAAATTGTGTGCTTGGACACCTCTTTCCTGGTCAAGCCAGCACTAATGAAGAGTCGTTGACACTCAGGCCGGAGATGGAGAGTTCTCTTCAGATAGTGCCGCAGCACTCTAACAGGACACAGTAGCAAGCACCTTGTCTGGGTCATTACCAACAAAGCCCTCTAGGGAGAGGATCGTGAAGGACTTGAACCTAGCATTAGGGACTGACAGGTTCTGAGTCTTAGCTACAAAGACCAGGATAAAATCGAGCATATCTAATCCATATCCCCTCGAGTGTTTCTCGTCGAAGGAAAGTCTGTGAAGTTCTCTTACTCTTTTCGCCGATGCCAGGGCAAGCAGGAAGACGGTCTTGAGGGTCAGATCCTTGTCTGAAGACTCTTGTAAAGGCTCATGCAGTGCAGGAGTCAGGCTCCTTAGAATGAGAGTCACGTCCCACGCAGGTGGCCTGAGGTCCCTGAGTGGGCAAGACCTCTCAAAGCTTCTCATCAGTAGAGAAATCTCGAAAGAAGAGGGGATATCTACCGCCGTTCAGCCGTAAGACTAGGCCGAGTGTGGCTCTGTAGCCTTTTACGGCTGAAACGGAGAGAAACTTCTCTCGGTGAAGAAAGATGAGGAAGTCCATGACCTGCTGAACAGTACCTCCAACCGGAGATACTTCATCTACGACACCAACTACAGAAGACAGCCCACTTTCCCTGGTATACTGCTGCAGAGGACTGCCTGAGGTATCTAGCCATCTCCATTGCTGCGTGATGCAAAAAGCCTCTTGCTCACAGATGCTGGATAACTGCCAGCCGTGAAGACACAGGGACTGCACTGCCTGGTGGTACTACTGCTCTACGTGGGGTTGACACAGCAGACTGGGCCGGGGAGGAATCTTTCTCGGTGCCTCGGAAAAAAGAGCTAGGAGGTCGGGATACCAAACAGACTGGGGCAATTTGGGGGCCACCAGAATCATCCTGAGATTCGGGGTGACCATCACTTGGCTGATCACCCTGCAAATCAGACAAAACAGAGGAAAGGAATAGACGTCGAGGTTGTCCCACGGGTGTTGGAATGCTTCCTCCTCAGTGGCCCATGGGTCTGGGAAGACTGAACAGAAGACCTGAAGTTTCCTATTAAGCCAGGTGCTGAACAGATGACTGGACGCCTCACAGATCGAACAACCTCTCCGAGATGTCTGGGTGACGGGACCACTCTGTCCCTATCACCTGACTCTGGCAGCTGAGCTTGTCTGCCACTACATTCCTCTTGCCTGGAATGTATCTGGCTGACAGCTGTACCGAGTAGGCCACAGCCCACTTGTGCACCTGCATTGTCAACTGATGAAGAGGAAGGGACACCAGGCCCCCTTGCTTGTTGGCGTACGGCACTACTGTGGTGTTGCTGCTCATCAACACCACCGAGTGTCCCATCACTTGATCTTGAAGCTCTTGGAGGGCCAGGTGGCCACCTTGAGTTCCAGGTGTCAATGTGAAGGTACTTGTCGTTTCGGTGCCACACTCCTGAAGTAAGCAACTCCTCCAGGTGTGTGCCCCATACCTCGGTCAATGCATCCGAGAACAGAAGCATGATCGGAGGGGAAGTATGTAAGCATACTCCTGTTAAGCGGTTCCTGTTGTCCATCCACCAGTCTAGGTCCTCTCTCACCTCCTCCGAAAGAGGGATGAGAAAGGACTGGGGGTCTCGAGACGGGAACCAGTACTCCTTCAGTTGCCACTGCAGGGACCGAAGGTGTAGATACCCATGAGGGACCAGCTTCTCCAAAGACGACAGGACACCGATGACAACTTGCCATTGCTGAGCTGGCTGCTCCTGTTGAGACAGGAATAGCTGTGCTGCCTTCCTGAACCTGCTGATACGAGAGTCCAAGGGGAAGACTCTTGCTGCTACTGTATCTATCAGCAAGCCCAGGTACTTTATCCTCTGCTTGGGGTGAGATCTGACTTCTTGAGATTCACCACGATCTAAAACTCAAGGAGCCGATCCTTGTCTTGAAGCAAGTGCAAGCGGGAGCTCGCCAGGACCAGCCAATCGTCAAGATACCTCAAAAGAGGTATCCTGTGCAAATGGGCCCAAGCTGACACTAAGGTGAACACCCACGTGAACACCTGGGGAGCGATCGAGAACCCAAAACAGAATGCCCTGAATTGGAACGCCATCTCCCCGAGGATAAAACAAAGGTAACTGTGGAAGGACGGATGGATGGGTATTTGAAAATATGCATTCTTTGGATCCACCATAAGCATGAAGTCGTTCTCCCTGACGGAGGCAAGCACGGAACGAGCCATCTCCATTGTGAACCGAGTCTGGCGAACAAATGGGCTCAGGGGAGAGAGGTCTATGGCTGGTCTCTAGCCCTCCAAAAGCTTTCTCCACAAGAAAGACACAGCTGTAAAAGCCTGGGGACCAATCCGAAATGACTTCCACAGCACCCCTGCTCAGCATGGGTTGCACTTCTTGCGTGAGTGCGAGATCCTTCATTGAACCAGGAACGTAGGGACGGAGTCAGACCGGAGAGTTGGTGAGGGGTGGCCAAGACTTGACGGGGAGTAGATATTCCTCCCGAAGGACATTCATTACCCAGATCTCGGCTCCATATCAATGCCACATTGCCCAGTGGCTCAATAGGCACGCCCCCCCATTGTTGGCAGCAGCTGAAGGGGAACGCCGACCCTAGTGTTTCCCCTTCTGCTTCTTCGCCTTGCCCCCTTTACTGGGCTGGAACGAGGGATGAAAGGGGCATGACTGCCTGCCCTTCCCGGTGAAAGAAGAAGGCTGGGTGTTCCCGCAGGAACCTTTCAAAGTCTGGGGACATCTTAGGGGCCGAGGAAGTGCTAGCTTGGCCCGAAGGCCGAGCTGCAGTGGAACACAAAGACCCAGAGGTCTTGGCCACTGCCTGGTGGACAAGGTGGTTGTTGTCTTTGGCATGACATTTGTCCATCGCAGCATCTACCAGCTCTCTAGGGAAGAGAGAGGCAGAACCCAGCATCAGTCCGTTCCATAAGGTCATTGCCGACTCGGGGACCTACAGACCTGGCAAAGCGAGAAAGGACAGCGTCTCTTCTCTAAAGCACCAGGTTTGCCCATGGGTTTGCCATCTGGTGGGCAAGGTAAGAGACAGCTCTACCTCCAGACCGGCACAGCCTCCCGAAAGCAAAGTCCTCCACAGGCACAACAGCGCCCACGGAGGCAGCCACTTTGGACACTGTGAAAGACCAAAGATCCAGCCAGGAGACTGCCTGGAGAGCCGCCATAGCGGTGGCTTCCAGGGCCGCTGCTTCTTGCTGCGAGAAGGAGAGTCCCTCTGCAGTAAGCTGCTGTAGCAAGAGACCCAGGCCTAGATGCACCAAGTCGAGGTCAATCTGCTTAGTCGACAATGCCCTCTCTCAGGGCATATAAAAGCGCTTCTGTCGAGGCAGAGGAGGAGAAAGCAACTTGTCTGGGCAGTTCGAACAAAGTGAATTATCTTGCCCAAAACAAGATTATTCACTTGATCGAGAACCCCTCAGGAAATGTGGACCATGGCAGGCCCACCGAAACCTTGGGTTCCTTTTTCGAACCTCGGGTCCTTCCAGCGGTCCTCCCGATCTACTCTCCCTGCAGGAGGGAGAACCTTGGCAGACCCCTTGGATCCTTCCTGCACTACACGGGCATACGACCTAGTCGATCCGAGGACCAAGCCAGGAATGTATGCCTTTGTAGTTGAACTTTGGGGAGACGACTCTCCAGAGTTCCTCCTATCCGACTTGCACCCTCCCAGGGAAACCCAGGAGGTTGAGGGGGCAAGCGAAGAGGATCAGGAACCCCTGCCAGTCCTGCTGGCGGAACCAGTAGGAGGAGTGGGCCAAGAGCAGTCATCAGCCCGCGGTGATGACGGCAACCTGGGTCCAGGAGAAAGCTTTTGCCTCAGTGAAGCACTGTCCTGAGGAGAGCATAGCATTTTGTGCAAGCCGGGCCGGTCACGCAAACATAAGGACTGGGTGGAGTCGAAGGCGCAGCTGGCTGGCAAGAACTTGCACTGTCCTCTTGATGGGCCCCAGTCTTCTTTGAGGCTGGAGCCTCTCTAGAAGACTGTACAATGGACCTCCTATCTGTCTCACCAGATGCTCGGACTCGAGAGGCCGAACCTCCTACCTTGGAACCTTGCTTGGCACTACAAGAAGTGCTAGCAGGCAGAGCCGAGACACCTGCATGTCTTGGCTCTTTCTCCCACCCTGTGCCCGAATTGGTATGGTGAGTGGACTCTCCAGTACCAGTTCGAGATACCTGAATCTCCTTAGAGACCTGGGTACTCGGAGCGGCTCACGAACGAGTGCCCGACACAATGCCAGCCTTCAGAGTGGACTTCTTAGGCCCGGCAATGGGTATGCAGACCGAGGTTTGCACGCCTGCGGCTCCTAAAACGCTAGACCCAGGGGTCAACGATTAGGTTCCCTGACCCAAAGGATGGGAAGAGCCGAAGAGAGATACCACTGCTTCCCCTGTTGATGGAGGCAGTCCCCTAGAAGTCTCAGAACAGGATTTCTTTTGGGGGAGGGAGAGACAGCCTTCTTCTTCTTTGACCGATGAGCCTCGGAAGAAGAAGGGGAGGTAGCAGACGATTACGACAACGAAGACGAAGACAATGAAGATGAAGAAGACACCTTCCTATACCTCTTCTACTTCTTTTTCATCTTCTTCAGGATGGTGGTCAAGTCCCCATCCAGAAGGGAGCAGCAGAAGTCACAGGACCAGCCGGGGTGGCCAGGGTAGCAGGAGCGACCCAGGCGGCAGAAACGTCAACAGAGAAGACCGGGGCAACCGAGGCAGCCAGTACAGCCTGGGAACCACAGAAGCCAGGAGCAGTGACTGGGGCGACCAGAACAGCCTTGGCAGGTGGCGAAGCCAGAACAGGCCAAGAGCCAGGACTGGGGCGAACAGGATAGCCAGGGCAGGTGGAGCAGCCAGGAAAGCCCTGGAGCCAGCAACACCAGGAACAGGGACCATAACATGGGGCACGGATGAAGTCACCACCATGGAGGGTACTGGCTGGGACAGCGAGGCCAGGAAGCCAGGCGGCAGTGGCACTGTGTGATGGGATGCCAGTATGGCAGTCACCTGGGTACCCAGGTGAGAAGAGACAGTCACCGGCATCTTAGCAAAAGCAGTCACTGTAACAGTGCTAGTTGTAAAGGTAGCCGTGGTGTGGGTCACAACCGGGTGCCAGACAGATGAGCCAGGAAACCCTCCAATGACAGTACACCAGGAAGACCCAGGTGGAGCCAGGTTGAGTCGAGATCTGAAGCCTGCCACGAGCGAGAAGCCTCTACTGCCATATCTGAAGACAAAGTTGGGTTAGGGGAGAGACTCCACTCGCTCCAGGGGAAAAAATTTCCCCCTGGGGCGAGGAGAGGACCCCGAGAAAAGGTCGTCCGCTCCTCCACGTTGTTCCACGCCCGACGAAGCAAGCGAAGAAGACGAAGGGGGAGTCCTCTCCCGAAGGAAAGGCAGCCAGAAGGGGAAGCTTGCTGGGTGAGAGAAACGATCCCGAAGGGTTAGCCACCAAGGGAATCACCGGGGCGTGTAACCCTCCGATGATGCCTTGGAAGGCTTCCTCTGGTACTGTTTCCTCCCTTCAAACCTTGCCCACTAATCAGGTGACCAGGCATACCACTCGGTACAAGGAGATTCCCGTGAACATACATGCCCCCTGCAAGAAGAGCAAAGGGCGTGAGGGTCCATATCAATTTTTGATCTGAAACTACAGTACTACATTTCTTCCCGCCAACCCCAGGACACACACACACACTGGGAAAAGGCAGGCTTATGAGGTTTATTTCCTTCATGAGCTTTCATGATTATGATAGTTCCTTGTTGGACGAGTCGGTAGAGTTCTCAGCTAGCACTCTGCTAGGCCCGAGTTCGAGTCTCCGACCGGCCAATGAAGAATTAGAGGAATTCATTTCTGGTGATAGAAATTAATTTCTCACTATAACGTGGTTCAGATTCCACAATAAGCTGTAGGTCCCATTGCTAAGTGACCAGGCATACCACTCGGTACAAGGAGATTCCTGTGAACATACATGGTTCTTAGCCACGTAAAATAAGTCTAATCCTTCGGGCCAGCCCTAGGAGAGCTGTTAATCAGCTCAGTGGTCTGGTTAAACTAAGGTATACTTAACTTCATGATTATGCAAGGAAAGCACAAGGCAAACAAGGAAAAGAAAAGATCCCACCAGGAAAACAGCTCAACACAGGTCAAGGCAGAGAGCAAAGAAATGTGTCTGTACTGAACGATGGCCAAAAGCAAACTGGAATGTTTGCATCTGGGCAGGCAGGACTCCCGCCTACCGGAAGGTAGTTAACTGACTAACCACCTTGTTCAAAAGTTCAACAGCCGTTTCCAGCTTCGCTGAAAGTAATTCCTAATGTAAAGGACCGACGGTTTGTATATCGTGTCGGAACAAATTATCCTTACATTTACTGTAAAGTAAATAAAAAGAAACACTTCCTTACCTTTACTCCTGTGGTCAGCTTGCATACTGGGCATTGCAAAGGGGGGCGAGACCTTCTGAGGTAGTAGGCCTTGATGGAGGCAATGATACCTTGGTCCTTAGGCTGTACAAGGGAAGTGGTATTAGGTGTAAGGAAAACCACCTTGACATTAGGATGAAAGTCATCCAAATGGGCAGGGTGACCAGGGGCAATGTCCAGGACTAGCAACACCTTAAAGGGCAGCCCCCTTTTTAGCACAGTACTCCTTCACTTCTGGTACAAAATAGTTGGTGAACCAGTCCTCAAATATCTGAAATGTCACCCATGCCTTCTTGTTAGATTTCCAGATGACAGATAGTTGATCCTTCCAAATGCTCTTAAGTGCCCTTAGGTTCTTTGCCAGATACACCAACATAGGCTTCAGCTTGAAATCACCAGCAGCATTAGCCCCAGATGCAAAGTCAGTCTCTCCTTGCTGACTTTGTGACCTGGTGCTGTCTTTTCCTCCTTGGCCAAATGTGTTTGCCATCCGTTTCCAGAACAAATCTGTCTCATCTACATTAAACACCTGTTCAGCATAGTAACCCACCTCCCTGATTACCTCAGCCAATGCACTAGGAAACTCACTTGCAGCTTTCTCATCACCACTAGCAGCTTTCCCTTGCACCTTAAGGTTATGCAAATCTGCACAGGCCTCAAACTGCATGAACCAACCTTTGCTAGCCCAAAACTCTTCACTTTCACTTCCTTCCCCCTTCCCTCTTTTCAAGGTTCAAACAAACTTTTAGCCTTCTCCTGAATCAAAATTAGGCTAACTGGGTTACGCCATTGATGCTAGTCTTCCAGCCAAAGCACTAATAATTGTTCCACCTCAATAATGAGACCACTACACTGCTTGGTAATCATAACTGATTTCATAGAAGCAGATCCTTTCACATGTTTAAGTGTGTGCTTTTTATCTTCGATGATCATCGACACAGTTGTACGAGTGAACACCAGCAAGTGGCCGATGTTAGATGGTGTTTCGCCCTTTCTGGATAGTTTTATTATGTCAACTTTCACTTCCATGGAGATGGCTCTTCTTTTCTTTGTAGCACTGCCACCAGAAAAGTCTGCCTCATGCTTGGGAGCCATAATGCAATCAAAAAAGTTCCCCAAAAAACAACACAAATGAGAGAAAGCAAATGAAACACAATTCAAGGTTGTGTATAACAAGCGAGTGACTGACGCTGTCTTCCCTGTATTCCGCCAGAAGACGACATTATTTGTCCATTCTGAGCGAAGTTTGGATTTACGTCTGAAAGACAGAACATGAATTTTTTTTTAATAAATTTACTGGAGATTGTGAGACATAACCACGAAATGACGCAGGTTGAGTGCAGCTAAACTGAGACCCTACTGTATATGAAAACATCACATAAACAAATGAATCAGTTGAATGGCAGGCACAAAAGCAAAGTGAATGCATACCGACTGGGTGGGCTGGACTCCCACCCGTAGTCGGTAGTTAATTACATACTTAACCACCTTGTTTAAAGTTAAATGGCCAGTCTCCAGCTGCGCTGAAGTATATTCCTGTGTAAAGACCAATGGTTTGTATATTGTGCAGGAACCACAACAAATTTTTTAAGTAATTTGTATTTTTCCTAAAATACAAACCTGAAGGTCTTTACATAAGGATACTAATTGCAAAACGAACTGGGAACGACCGTTTGACTTTTAAACAAGGTACATAGTTAACTACCAACGGTAGGGTAGGAGCATCGCCCACCTGTTGGTATGTACTCACTTTGCCTGTCAGCCTAGGTATCAGAATGAGGGGTGGCTGAGGTGGGCCATAAATGTAAAGATCTTCTGGCATGTATGTCAGGAAAAACACAAATTACTTAAAAATTTGCAGTTTGTTCCTACACGAATACAAACCTTCGATCTTTACAGAAGGAGGCTTACTCTTGGTGGATGGATTCTGAGTAAATCTCAAAAGATCGGGAAATGATATTTGTTTGTTTAAAACATCATGTAATTTACTATTGACATGTGTAAATTTTGTAATTACAGTTTTACTACTATTATTATTATTATTATTATTATTTAATCTTATTAATCTTATTAATATTTGAAAATTAGTACTTATTATTAGGTAAATCATTTATTTATCAACAAAACA
The DNA here is from genome assembly GCF_040412425.1 of Macrobrachium rosenbergii. Classification (NCBI taxonomy): domain Eukaryota; kingdom Metazoa; phylum Arthropoda; class Malacostraca; order Decapoda; family Palaemonidae; genus Macrobrachium; species Macrobrachium rosenbergii. Next base: position 61,048,237 of record NC_089763.1, on the reverse strand, counting down.
AGTAAACTTATACATGTAACCATAAAAATTCTCTCACCTCAGTAAGAGATGAGAGAATTTTTATGTTTATTTGTTTTGTATGATAAAATAGATGATTTACCTAATAATACATATTAATTTTCATATATTAATAAGATTAAATAAAAAAAATTAATAATAATAATAATAAATGGGGTTTGAACCCGAAGGGAAATGAAAACCCTATCTTTAGTCTGGGAGCCGCGAGAGCCTCATGCAGTTACGTCTGCCTTAGGCAGCGCCCTGGCTAAATCCCTTATCAGAGAACTTATAGCACAGGGTTGGCATGTATTCATTCCGGTTAACGGAAGCTTGTCACTATTGTGATAGGATATCAGGTCTCGGGGGGTCTGCACTTTGACCCCCTATCCGCCGCATTGATGAATCAATTCATGGCTAAACATCTCCACTGGTTACACCTTTCCATTTGTGCTTCCGTGGCTAGTTCGAATGAATCGGGTCAAAACACGACTACACATCTACTGCACATGCGCATGTTGCCAACCCAATGTAGGTATAGCCGCGCCTCCCTAAAAGGTTATACTCCCTGCAAATGAAGGGGTGGGCATAACCCAATATACTTAATGCTAACTGGGAGGGTCTGAGGCTCTCACGGCTCCCAGACTAAAAATAGGGTTTTCATTTCCCTTCGGGTTCAAACCCCGTATTTTAGTCAAAGGGAGCCGCGAGAGCCTCATGCAGGTGTTCCAGAGAACATTTTAAAGAGGCTTTTTGTATATTTATAAAGCTGTCAAACATCATTTGACAGGGAGGATGGACTTTTAGCCACTATCCCTAACCCAAAAAGCTTTTTCGCTTCCCCTGGATTCAAACCGAAATCTAAAATCCTTTCCCTTTACGGCTGCAACAGCCCACCCTTTAAGCTGTCTCTGAAGAGATTGTGTATTGGTGAAGAGCAAAAGAAATAGACTATAATAGGAAAAAATAACCTACCAGTTTTTAAAACACTCACTCACTTTAAAGGAAGAGTTCCTCTTGCCAGCCAATTCACCTTCCGGGCGTCCTTATCTCCTGCCTACGACTTTGCCGAGGGATATGCACACAGTCTGGACACCTCGCATTTGTTTAACATAGTGTTTGACAAACACTCCATGCCCAGACCACCCCGTGTGCTTGGATACGTCCTCCATACTAAAGTTACAGAAAAAGGCAAGTGAGGCTGCGTACTTACAGAGGTCATGTGACTTTGGGTCTCATCCTGGGCATAGATCTACAATTAACTTACAAATGCTGGTTCTGAGGCTTTCTAGGCAAAGTGGGGTGCTTTCGCTTGGTACCAAAAAGAGGGGCCCTTGCGTGATATGGTTGGTGCGATCAAGGTACTTTTTCACTGTGGCCACTGGACACAGCTTCGGATTAGAGGGCAAAGAAGGGATAACTATGGGTTTCCGTCTATGAAACGGATTCTCATTTTTAGCTAAAAAATCTCCGAATGAAAACGTTACTTTATTCTTTCCGAAAGAACAAAACTGATCTCCTCTTTTTAGCGCATGGATCTCCGCTGATCTGGCCCCCATCGCCAGGCCCACTAAAAACAACATTTTTTCTAACAAAAATTTCATATTATTGTCTGAACGTCTGTTCAGAGCAGCTAGGACTATATCTAGATCCCATGATAATTCACATGGTTGTTCACTCGGCCTACGGAGAGCCAATGATTTCATCATCATTTCAAACACTTCTGAATGCACCTCTACTCCGAATCCGTACCTTAAAGGAACCACAAGGGCCGCCTTGTGATTTTTAATAGTGGAGGGAGCCAACTTTTTTACGTCAAATACAAACACAAAGAACTCCCCAACGAAGTTATTATCGATGGTAGTTGGTTTACGGTCCCTAACAAATGAGACAAATTTGTTCCACAATGACTGATACTGTTTGGTGGATTTTCCCTTAATATTAGTGATTAAGAATTCCCTGACTTCACATGACCATTCCATGAAGCACAGGGATCTGAGAAAGTCCACATGTGAAGGCTTTTCGTCAGAAAGGAGGAGGCGTAGACAGTTATCCCTTGAACCTGCTGGGAAAGAATAGGAAGATGTAGTGGCTTGTGATGAAAAGTCAGCCTCTGTACGGTTGGAAACCAAGGGCTGTTCGGCCACATTGGAGCAATCACTATTCCCCTCCCCTTGAACTCCTTGAGGAGTTGTACTACTTTCATTAATAAATTCGTTGGGGGAAACAGATAAATGTTCCACAGCAGGTTCCAGTTCAGCGAAAGCGCGTCTCTCGCCACTGCTCTTGGTCGTGATAGGGGTGACAAAATTCTGTAATTTGTGATTGTCAAACACATTGCGACAGATCTACCTGAAGATATGGGTGATCTTGGAGGATCCTGCTGAATGACCGGCTGTCCAATTCCCACTCCCCTTCCTGGGCTTTGAATCTGGAGAGGGAGTCCGCTAAGACATTCTGAGCTCCCGCAAGGTGGGATGCTGACAGAGACCATTTCTTCACCTGAGCTAATCTCATGATCCCCAGCACTATATGATTCAATGGCTTTGACCTTGATCGCCCACGCTTCAAGCATTGTACCACCGGCTTGTTGTCTATGAACAACTGAATGTGAGATCCCCTCTTGGGCTTCAGTCCCTTGAGTGACAGGAGCACTGCCATCATTTCTTTGATATTGATATGGCAAGATTTGAGGGCTCCCGACCACTTTCCGGACACTTTGTTCTGATCTGAGTGTCCCCCCCATCCGTCCTTCGCTGAAGCATCCGTATGAATGGTCACTGAGACTGGTTTCGGGACTAGCCAGACCGAAGATTTCAGGGCCTCGTTCGATGCCCACGGTTTGAGCACTGTCTTGCACCTCCTTTTCATCAGGACCTTGTGGTCTCTGAATGATTTGTTTGCCTTTAAAATGAGAATCCGGTTCAAATCCTTCAAAGTCGTTTTCAAGACTGGATCTACTATTGATGCGAATAGCAGTTTGCCCTGCAGCACTTCTAGGTTCCTTCTGGAAAAACTCTTGGCTTTTCTGAACCTCTCTGCCTAATCTACTATTGGCCTCCTGGAGGCCTCTGGCAGGGCTAGCTTTCCGTTTTCTAGACACCATTGTAGGCCTAGCCATCTGAACTTCTTTTCTGGCTTCAGCCATGACTTTTCCCAGTTGATTAGGAACCCGAAGTCCTGCAAGGTCTGAACCCTCTGGGGGCTACATTGAGGCTGAATGGCATCACTTTGAATCTGTACGACTGGCAACCCAGACGGAATCCTAGATACTGGCAAAAATGAGGCTTGGATTGGAATGTGCCAATATGCGTCTTTCAAGTCGATAGAAGAGGTGTAGCTGTCCTTTGGCAAGGTATGTCTTATCTGATCTATCGTCAGCATTTTGAATTTGGGACAGTTTATTGCTTTGTTGAGGACAGAGAGGTCCAGAATGACTCTCCTTTCCTGAGAGTTCCTGAGAGTCCCTCTTTGGAACACTGAAAAGCCTCCCCCGGAACCTGATAAAGTGGCATTTCTCTATTGTGTCCTTTATTAGCATTTTGTTCACAAATAGGATCGACTCTTTTGTGCTGCGCTAATGAAAGTATTTGTTGCGGAAGGGGCCCTTCCAATCCTAGCGCACACCTTTCAATACCACTTGATAGGCCCAAGGGGACACTTTCCAGGCTTCCTGGAACCTCTTCAGTCTGCCCCCAACCTGAAATGTCTCATTGGTTGAATTGACCTCTACCACCACCTCGTCCTCCTGTTACCTTTCTTCCCTCGAAAGGATCCGCCTCTTCCACGACCGCCTCGAGCCTTCTGGAGCTGCCTAAATTGGGATGGTTGAGATGGCAGTGCATTGCTGCTCTTCAAGGATGGCTGAGAGTGCGGCATAGGGAATTTTTTATGGGAAGAGGGACCTTGTCCTGAGTCTGGCACAGGAAGAGCTGGTGCTTTAAAAGCCTTCTACCTGCATTTTACCCCCTTAGGACTGCTTCTGGGTCATATCCTAGTAACTCCTCAAATCTGATACCTTGGTGGGTAGCAATATTATTCAACTTGGTTACTAGGTCCCTAGGGAAGAGGTCACTACACATAGGGGAGGCGAAGAGGAGGTCCTTTACTGGCATAGACTTCTGGTCAGCGAATTTCAGGACTTGACGTCTAAGTTTTAATTTGGACGCCAGCCCAAGCCTCCAAAAGGTGAATGAAGATTGGGCCCATGTTCAGAATTTGTAACTTTGGGAGCACTAAATCTCTTTGCTGGTCACAGCAGTATGCCTGAGATTCCATTAACATCAAGGTTGTACTGCAGGACATTAACAGTTTCTTCGCCTCGAACTCCTGAACACACAGGGTGTGGGCAAGGTAAGGAGTGTCCGCAAAAAAGCATGAACGGGCATGGTTTGCTAGAAATTTGCCTTTCTTCATCACCTCTGTGAAGCCTGCTAATGGTTTTGTTATATCGTCCATGGGATCTGGCAGAACTGTTCCAAAAGTCCTGGAGTTCCTTTAAAGAGAACTTCGTCCTATGGGCGGCTGACTCTACCCAGTTCTTTTCCCAAGATTTGAACAGTTTATTGGTGATAGATGGGAACTTCTCACCAACTGGTACTTTCCAGGCGGGAAGGTTCCTGGCAAGAACCTGGGTGCCCAGAGCACTACCTCCCAGGTCCTGGCAGATATTAGAAAGGAAGCCCTTTGCCTGATCCTGGGTAAAAATCATGGTTTCCTCCGGTACCATAGCCAGAGTCTTAGGTGTTTGGCATCGAAGCGAAACTTACTACCTTTGAAGTGGACAAAAGGTTTTGCAAACTCTAACCTAGCTAGAGGGGTGCATACATTACTATCATAGAAGATGCCATCCACCGCTCTAGCTAGCCGTGATGCCACCACCCAGGGATTATACTGCTCTGGCTTGTCCTCCACCACTCTCAAATCTGGGAAATCATCTATATTAATGGGTGGATCTGACACTTGTGCATGCTCCGAGTCTGTCCCTGAGCCCCTGTATCAAAGATTTTGCAAGTTGTAGTTCTATCAACTTGTCCAGCTTTTGATTCCATTGCAGACATCCTAGCTTCTTATACCGCAAACTTTCTCTTAGTAGAGGCAGTTGTGCGGACTGAAACATTATCCTCATCGACGTCCATAGGAGCCGATTTACTAGGGATGCTGCCAGGAATCGGTTGATCTATTGGGGGTCAAGGCTCAGCATCAGATAGATCCCCCTCATCATCCAGATTTTCAGATTCTCCCAAATCGATTTCATCCCCTGGTATGAAGGGGGGCACCACAGTGGATGCATTAGGATCCACTACGACATCATCTGGTGAGTTCACATAACCCCTGACCGACTGAATTCTGGCCGTGAGGAAGAGAAAATCTCTTACACCTTTGTCTGGCAAATAGCCAAGAGGACCTTACCTTTTGGGCCGATTTTGGAGAATCCTCTTACCCATGCTCTTAAATGTTGTATATTAATATTTGCCATAGAGCCAGAAAGAGTGTGATCGCCTGTACGAGCCCATGACAGCCATTCAGTACATACTTCCGGACTCCAGTATGGATGGTCCGTACCCTGTACACTGCAGGGAGCACACCCCCGACAAAACTCATGCTGAGTCTTGATGGAGTCTATCCATTTCTTACAGGCGGCATTAGCGCACTTATTTGGCAAAGCCTATGAAAGAAAATAATACTATGAAACACCCCTAAAATGTTTAAGGAACTATGTTATATAAGCCATTACATCATGAGAAAAAACAAGCATATGGTTTTTATATGCTCGAATGAGGTGACATTCATTCGACCATCTCTTTTTATATTCACGAATGAGGTGACATTCATTCTACTATCTCGAATGGCTGGATTCATGCCCAGTAAACATCCCTGTTTGAGGCTCGTCTCCAATGGGTGCTACGCACAGGGGAAAAAGGGGGAGGGAGTACTCACTGGGGGAGAGCTACAACTGAAGGGCAATCTATGATCACGAACAAGGAAGTTGAATAGTATTGGGATTCTGTCAGTTCTATGACAGAGCAACAGGTAAATACATGATATTCGAGTCGAGGGTATCATAGACCAAGAATGTGGGCTACCATGTAGGCTTAGCCTAGACTAGGGGATCTAGGTATATCAATATAGGACATCGATCGCCACAGACAAATAACGTTGGCAAGAATCGATACTCATGACTTCATTGGTGCAAGGCAACAACCTTACAGCTAATAGAATGACATATTTTTATTTGAGTTCATAACTCATTTCTATACTACACTATTCGACATAAAAGAGCTACTATTTCAAATCAATTCGACATAAAAAAGTTACTATTTCGAATCAATTCATTCATGAGAAAAGCTACTATTTCGAAATAATTCGACTTGAGGTATCTGGTAACTTTCGAATGGGAGCCAGTGTATCATATGCAATTTTCGTTCTGACTAACTATTCTGAGTCGAAGGCTTTGACAGAGCTTCGATGGAACCTTCTACAATGTTCCAGAAGCCCGCATCATTTTTCCCCTGATAATGGGACATAAATCGGAGGTTTTACACAAAAAACTCTATCAAAATGTCCAAAATATAGTTATGTCACATAAATAACACTAAAAGAATTACCTTAAGTACCGGCGGCTATCATCCGCTTCTTCTGTAAACCTAAAAGTAGCAAAGGTTAGCCTAACTTTAGCGCTTAGCGCTAGCGTTGGGCTATCAATAATTTCATATCAAGCAGGTTTATATAAACTTTCCAAGCATGTTTAACAGTTCACGCTAGGTTTTTTGACATGCTGAATCTAAAAATCCTACCCTAACCTATGCTTTTCTTTAATTAAGGCAGAATCCTAGCCTAAATACGGGTAGCGGTATGACGCTCCCAAGCCATCATTTCGGACACTAAAAATATATGAAAATATTAGTTAAGCAGGACTAAATTTTGTGACTGAGGGTACTTATCTTATTCCCCATTGACTGAGATGAAGACTCCATAGCAAATAAAGTTGAAATCCTTCAAATTACGAAGGAAAAGATTTTACCACACACACCAAAAAGCGCGGCTAGAAAAGCATTGGGTTGGCAACAAGCGCATGCGCAGTAGATGCGTAGTTGCGTTTTGACCCAATTCATTCGAACTAGCCACGGAAGCGCAAATGGACATGTGTAACCAGTGGAGATGTTTAGCCATGAATTGATTCATCAATGCGGCGGATAGGGGGTCAAAGTGCAGACCCCCCGAGACCTGATATCTTATCACAATAGTGACAAGCTTCCGTTAACCGGAATGAATATGTGCCAACCCTGTGCTATAAGTTCTCTGATAAGGGATTTAGCTGGGGCGCTGCCTAAGGCAGATGTAACTGCATGAGGCTCTCACGGCTCCCTTTGACTAAAAATAATAATAATAATATGCAATAACTGTAATTACAAAATTTATATATTTCTATAGCAAATTATGTGATATTTTAAACAAACAAATATAATTTCCCAATCTTTTGAGAAACCTTTGAAGAGAGGACGAGGACAAAACTGTCAGATATGTCAATCATTGCCCACAGCATGTCAAAAGATTTCTGGTACTATCTCTCTCTCTCTCTCTCTTTCTTATTTCTTTTTCCTTCACAAATCATGAATTTCCATCTTTTGATATCTAACGTAAGAATAACTTCTTTCTCTCTCTCTCTCATTCATAGTTAGCGCTCACGCATTTTTACAACTTATTATTTCTCTGTACGTATTTACCTGTACAGTAGATAGTTTAAATAGATCTAATTTTACCTGTACCGTCTACGAACTGTAAATTCGCTAGTGTGGCAAATACATTTTAAACATAGAGACATAATAAATAGGAGCTGTATTAGTCCAAATAAAAAACTCTCTTCATGAAAAGCATTTCAAAACACAGAGAAAGAGACATAGAATAAAGAAGTCATTAAAAAGAGGTTGAGAAAACTTCTAAAAATAGATCGGTCGGAAGGGGAGAGGGAGAGAAATTCTCTTCCAACTCTCTATTTTTATGTCAACCATTTATTTCTTTTTTTAAGGGTAATGTATTAAGCAACTTTTAAATGAAATTACAGCCACTTTAATTTCATTTAAAAGTTAGCTTAATAATTTGGGAGCATGATTAGGGTCATATTTAGTGTTTAAACTTTAGAAATAAGCATATATTAGCATTTTTAGACACCATGCCAAACTTACGTGAAAATTCGCCTTGTGCGAGGGGTTCTGGAACCTAACCTCGCGTAAGTTCGGGGTACGACAATACATGTAATTACAGCACGTTCAGCTGGTGCACTTTTACAAGATATGATACCCATTCGCAAAGTTACTGCATTTTTCAAAGATGATACCCCTGCAGAAAGTGTTTAATTTTTGAAGTACTATTTTTTAAGTTTTTGTGTTTTTAAGTGTAAAATTGGTAAGGAAAATTTGTATTTATATTTTGTGCATAAATGTGATACAAAGGCCGTACAGTTACTGTATTATGCCCACTTGCAAAGTCTTACCTCACATGACCTCGAGATGAGGTTGTTCAAGTGTGCTGGTTTGATAAAATGAGTTCGTTAACATACTGAAACATATAAGAGACATAACTAAGAGTTGTACTGGTGTCATTCTGTGACAATTACTTTGTTAACCTAGAAGAAAAGTGCTAGTGCAATCTGTATTACTGTAAAAAATACAGCAGTAAAATGACATTTTTATAATAAAATAAGATTTTATATCATACTTACCTGTTGTTTACATATAGCTGTAATTCTCGATCTCGACAGAAAATTCAAAACTGGCGGTTCCGCTAATATATGGTCAGGTGATACGACTACCCCGCCCTCTACCGGGTACCTGGATCCATTTCCATCAACAACTAATCATATTTTCTATGTCCCTTGTCCCCTTGCGGGAGGCGGGTGGGAATGTTTTATATGTAAACAACAGGTAAGTATGATATAAAATCTTATTTTATTATAAAAATGTAATTTTTATACATGAACTTACCTGTTGTTTACATATAGCTGACTGCCACATTGAGGCGGTGGGCATGGACAGCTATAAGTGTTAAATGGAAAAAACCTGAGATCATCAGGCTAAGAAAAAACGTCTTTACTTTGGATCCTTACCTGCTAAGGAAGCTGCTTTCTCGGTTACTGCCTCTGTAACCTGCTATCCTTAGTGCAACTGCAGGGCCTAGTAGCTCAGTCGCAGGTTGCCATATGGAGAAAGGTCTGTTGGCCCAGCCGTCTTCGACACAATCAACCAAAGCATATAATGCCCCTGCTCAGGGTGCAGTACTCAAAGCATCCACCATCATACACTATCATTTATTTTTTTTTTTTTTTTAAATACATATCACCCAACCATAAAAAACTCACACCAACCTATTAAAATTAGACCTACTAGGCCATCTAACCTCTAAGGCTCTAGTAGTCGACCAAAATGAGACCTCTGCACCCAAGGAAACTAAGGAGAGGATCTAGAGCCTCTGGTTTCCTTGCCCATCACCGTGTCAGACGCAATAAAGGGGCCCAACGTACTGCAGCCTTCATATGTGGTTTGGATCTGTCTCAGATAATGCGAGGCAAAACAGACGAACATCTCCAATAAGTTGAACTTAGAATGTCCTTTAAAGCCATGTTCTTCTTGAACGCTAAAGAAGTTGCAATAGCCTAATTTCATGAGGCCTCACTTTAACTAAGGGGAAATCCACATCCCTTAATTCCTTGTGTGCCTCCTGTATCAGTTCTTTCAAAAGGAAAGCAATCCCATTTTTAGATAGAGGGTTCTTGGGGTTCTTAGTTGAGCACCATAAAAATCATGAGTTCCTCTTACACTTCTGGTCCTGTCCAGATAGAATTTCAATGCTCTGACCGGACAGAGAAGTCTCTCCGTTTCCTTCCCCAAGGAGGATAGGCTAGCAATGGGAAATTCCCTTGGCCACGGATTACTAGGGTTTCCGTTCTTAGCTAGGAAACCCAAGGTGAAGGAAACTACAGCCTTATCCGCACAAAAAAGCAACTCTTTTGTCCAAAGCATGAACCTCACTTACTCTCTTTGCCGAGGCCAGTGCCAAGAGAAAGAGAGTTTTCTTAGTTAGATTCCTAACGGAGCAGGAACTCAAAGGCTCAAAAGATTTGGAAAGTAAGCCACTTTAGTACCACATCCAAATTCCAATTCGGTACACGAAGAGATTTGCCTTTAGTGGTAGCAAAGGATTTAAGGAGTTCTGCAATATCCTTGTCCGAGGAAAGGTCTATACCTCTATTCCTGAAAACTGCCGCCAGCATACTCCTATACCCCTTAATCGTGCTGACAGCCAATTTCTTCTCCTTGTGCAGAAACAAAAGAAAATCCGCCACCTGGCTTAGAGTCGTAGAAGTGGAAGACACTCCAGACTCGGAGCACCACTCCCTGAAGCGCTTCCACTTCGCTTGATAGACCTTTGTAGACGAGGGCCTGGTTGATCTAGCCACTGCCTGCGTCACTCTTCTAGAGAAGCCTCTCCTCCTGTAGAGTCGCTCGAGAGTCTGAACCCTGTCAGATTTAGATCTGACGGGTTCCTGTGGAACTTTCTGCTGTGCAACTGGCACAGAAGGTCTGGTCTGAATGGCAACCTCCTTGGCCAATCCACTACTTTCTCCAGTAGCTCTGGAAACCATGATCTTCCTGGCCACCATGGAGCTATTAGGATCATTGACACACCTTTGTGTGCTCAAACTTTTTCAAGACTTCTCCCAGCATCCTGAAGGGAGGGAATGCATAAAGGAAGAGACCCGACCAGTCCAGGAGCATGGCATCCACCGCTAATGCTTCTGGGTCTGGAACAGGAGAGCAAAAGAGAGGTAGTCTGCGGTTTTCCTCGTTGCAAACAGGTCTAGCATGGGAGTTCCCCAAACCTTCCACAGGCCTTGGCAAACTTTCTGGTGGAGGGTCCATTCCGTCGGAATGACCTGGAGTGACCTGCTGAGGATATCCGCTCTTACGTTGAGAGCTCCCGGGATGAAGCGAGTTACTAGCTCTATGTTCTTGGTTGCCGCCCACAAAAGCAGGTCTTTTGCGATCTCGAACAGAGAGAAGGAGTGAGTGCCTCCTTGTTTCTTCACGTCGCCAGAGCTGTGGAGTTGTCCGAGTGAACTACTATCTTTTGTTTTCCACCAGAAGCACGAAATGTTCCAAGGCTAGATGTATTGCCTTCAACTCTTTCGCATTTATGTGCCAGTCCGTTGGGATGAAGACCAATTGCCTGACACTTGAAGATCCCCAATGTTGCTCCCCAACCTCATCTGAAGCGTCAGAGAACAACATCAGGTCTGGGTTCCTCTGTCTCAACGACAAACTCGTTCTAGTTTGCTCCTGTCGTTCCACCACGACAGGTCTTGCTTTACTTTTCAGTGGATAGAGGAAAAACAAACGAATCCGTCTTCTTTCTTCCTGTTCCAGGTCTGCTGTAGGAAGAACTGAAGAGGTCTCATGTGTAGCCTCCCCAGACTGACGAACATCTCTAGCGATGAGAGGGTGCCTAAAAGGCTCATCCATTCCTTCGCAGAACAAGTCTTGGCTGCCATCAGGTATCTCACTTTCAGCAGGCATTTCTCGATCCTTTGTGACGTCGGAAAAACCTGAAAAAGAACTGAGTTCATCCGAACTCCCAAATAAGTCAAGTCTTGAGATGGAGAGAGTTGCGACTTTGGAAGATTTAATATGAGTCCCTATTCAAACGTAAGAGGAAGGGTCCTTTGTAGGTCCTTCATGCATTGGCCTTTTGATGGAGACCGGATCAGCCAGTCGTTGAGGTAAAGGGATATGTGAATTCCCTCTAAGTGAAGCCATTTCGCAATTGGAGCCATCGTCCTTGTGAAAACTTGTGGGACTGTTGATAGGCCGAAGCAAAGAGCCCTGAATTGAAAAGTCCTGCCTCTGAACACAAAATGTAGGAATCTCCTTGATCTCGGATGGATAGGGACATGAAAGTATGCGTCCTGGAGATCGAGGGACACCATCCAGTCTCCTTCCTTCAGGAAATTGATAACCGACTGTGTGGTTTCCATCTTGAATGGTGTTTGAAGCACAAATTTGTTCAGGGCGCTTCACGTTGAGGACTGGTCTCCATCCTCCTGACGATTTTGGAACCAGAAACAGACGGTTGTAGAACCCCGAGATGAAGGTTCGAGGACTGCTTCTATGGCTCCCTTCTGAAGGAGGGAGGTAACTTCCTCCTCCAACACCACAAGTTTCTCTGAGTCCCTGGATGATACGTTGAAGTCTACTGGCGAAGACTTTAAAGGAGGACTTTCTGAGAAGGGAATGGTGTAGCCTTCTCTCAGAACGTTGATCACCCAGGGTTCTGCTCCTTGGCCTCCCAAACTTGCCAGAACGTCTTTAGTCTGGCTCCGACCGTCGCATGAAGGACCTTGAACTCATCGGTTGGTACCCCTAGATCTCTGGGGATGAGAAGAGAATTTTCCTCTTCCTCTAGCACAGGAAAAGGGCCGAGAAGGAGTACCTGAGAAGGCCTAGAGGATACAGGGAAAGAAGGCTTGGGTACTACTGGAGAAGTCGAAAACCTGGGTCTTTTCAAGAGTGAGCCAGCAGGTCTTGAGTAGACTTCCAGAGAGCCTCCGAAATTTCCCTAACTAACGTGGCGGGAAAAGGGATTCCTTAAACAAAGGAGCAAAAGTAGAGCAGATTTCTGGTTCCTGGAGACTCCTCTCGCGACAAACGAAATCCAATGTGCTCTCTTCTTCAAAATGCCTGTAGCAGTCACTGAGGCAATTTCTGACGTTCCGTCCGTGAAGGCCTTGTCCAGGCAGGCCAAAATAGCATCAAGATCCGTAGCAGTCTTGGGGGGAAGATCACAGACTTTCACCTTCCTGCTCAAGGCTCCTATAGACCAATCAATAAAAGAAAAGATCTCCAAGATCCTACAGGAACTCTTCACCAGATGGTCAATTTCCGAAGACGAGAAGCCGGCTTTGGACGAAGAAAAAGCTGAGCGACGGGCAGAATCCACAAGGCTGGAGAAATCCCCTTGAGAGGAGGCAGCGTCTCCCAAGGAAAAGACTTCCCCAGTCTCATAGCACGAACGAGACTTAAAGACAGTTGTGAGGGGGAAAACAGAAAGAAGTTTTACCTGAGATCTTTTCATGCTCAACCATCCTTCTTGCCTTCGGAGAGCTCTTTTTCGCACAAACAGACAGGACCAGCTTCAGAAATCTAGAGGATGGAGGTTTAAAATCCTTGGCAAACTGCGTAGTTGGAGACGAAGGGGTAGCTGGAGCAAAGTCTTCTTGAAAATGTTCTTCAAAAAGTTGTAAGAGATGCTTAAAGTTGGACGTAGGAGCAGACGGAACATCATCTACTTCCGAAACATCGGAAACTGGGGAGAGAATCTCTGAAGCAGTTGGAGCACCGCGGATAGAAACGTCTCCGGGAGCCAAACTTGCGTTATCCTCTTGAGTGTCGCCGAACGTCACCGAGCGCCATGTGCCCGACCAGCGTCAAGCGTATCCAAACATGAGCTCGAGAGGAGTCAGGAGCCTTAGAAGATCCGAGAGCCAAAGAGGCGCCAAAAACCACGGTAGCGCCAGAAGCGAAAAACATTGTGCGCCTTGGAACGTGCTGTGGAGAGCCGCCAAGCGCCAAAGTAGCGTCGGGAGTGCGGCAGGTGCGGGCGGGTGGGCGCCAGGAGCGCGATCGGAGCGGTGCCAGGCGCGACGAGCGCGAAGCGCGCCAGGTGCGTGAGCAGGAGCAGAGACCGGGCCTCAGTTGCAGAAGGATCCTGAAGTGCTGGTGCTTTAAAACCTTCGAAAAGTCTCAAAATCTTGTCCAATTTGTCCTCTTGCGAAAGGTTGGCAGGAGCCGGAGGCATAAAAGCCGACTTGGGATCCAATGGGAAGGAAGCCGCTACTTGCATGCTAACAGGAGGATCAGGCACTCGCTTACGATCCATAGAACGCACATCCGGACTGCCTGAAGAAGAAGAGATCTCTGGACAATCCCAAAAGCTACATGACGGAAGAGGAGAACGCGCCGAAAGTTTCTTGATGGGAACTTGACTTGGAGAGGAAGCTCTGCGTCTCTTCAGCGGCCTACTAGACTCTGACTGCTTCCAACTCCTCCTCGACGAAACAGAAGCACAAGAAGACACTTCCGCATCGCTTTTACTATGGCGAGCTGCAACAGCCTGGGACGCAACAGGACTGTTAGAGGGAGCAACTGCTCAGTGAGCAGACCCCACTCGCCTCCCTTCCTTCGGCTTTCGGCATGTCTTCTCCCTGAGCCCTGGGAGTCGGACAGAGGCCTAGACCTAGGAGCGCGAGGGGACGAACAGTCACCTCCTCCACAACACTATCACTCGCAACATTTCGATGTTTAGACATCGCACTCACATCCTGGCCAATCTTCTCTATCGCAGAGAAAAGAGCCGAAATCTTACCATCAAATTCTGCCCGAAGGTCTGACACGGTAGTGGGTTCATAAACAACAAGTTCCGGGGCAGGAATAGGAACAGGAGGGGTAACAGGAACACAACAAGAGGCAATACTACTCCTACTCTGGGAGGAACTTCTGGCCGAAGCCTTACGTGCCCTATCTTTACTTAATTTTGCCTGATATTTAGCCAACTTTTGCCAATCAAGCACAGACAAAGACAAACACTCATCACATCTATCCAAATTTGTGCACAATTTCCCTCTACAGTTAGTGCAAGAAGAGTGAGGGTCTATGTTAGACCGAGACATTTGAGTTTTACAACCCCCCATATCTAATTTGAGATCCTGAATCAGACATATCTAGAAAAAATCTCAACCAAAGCCAAAAAACAAGCCAGAACCGTCAACAAAAGTGGGTACTTCACCAAAGAAAAATAGAAAAACACCGATGAATTTCCTGAAGAGGAGCAGACGACTAGTCGCCGGCCCCGACAGAGAAAATATGATTAGTTGTTGATGGAAATGGATCCAGGTACCCTGGTAGAGGGCGGGGTAGTCGTATCACCTGACCATATATTAGTGGAACCGCCAGTTTTGAATTTTCTGTCGAGATCGAGAATTACAGCTATATGCAAACAACAGGTAAGTTCATGTATAAAATTAACTATTACAAAACCCCAAATCGCATTGTCAAAGTGTATCTGGCTTGGGTGATGACGTAAGCTCCACAGAGACACGCCATTGGCCAGAAGAATAAGAGGTAGCCAATCATAAAGCAAGCCAAAGTTCACTGAATGTTGGGATGCTTCAGCATCAGTCCAAACACGCTCAGTATGTATCTCATGTGGTTGTGAGAAAATTTGTGCTTAAGTACTTCTTGGTTTTTACTTTAATCATCCAGCACCTTCTAAGAAGCAGAGGAAGGTGATGACAATAGAAGAAAAAGTTAAAGTGTTAGAAAAAGTTAAAGTGTTAGATATCTTGAAATCTGGAGAGACTGCTTCTAGCACGAGATGGTAGTTGCGCTCTATAAAGAAGAAAGAGGTGGAAATTTGGAAAATGGTCTCCAAGAGCTACCTCAATAAAGTGGAGCAGGTTTTGACCAAAAGAAACCCAAAAATTGTGAAGATGGAATCTGCCCTTTCTTTATGGATAGAAGACTGCCGTAAAAAAATACATCCCCTTGCAGGGCAATGTGATTCGGGAGAGGGCTTTGCAGCTTTATAATAAGAATGCCGAAGAGGGTACACAAGAACCCCAGCCAGGAACATCAACATCACTTGACCATGGAAGTTTTCAGGCCAGCAGGGGGTGGTTTGACAAGTTTGCAAAGCATTTTAATGAAAGGAGTATGAAGTTGAATGGAGAGGCTGCATCTGCTGACATAGAAGCTGCAGAGAACTATCTGGAGACCTTCAAAGAAATCATCCAGGAAATGGGATACAAGCCTGTTCAGGTCTTCAACAAGGATGAGGCTGGACTATTCTGGAAGAGAATACCCGATGAAGGAAGATGCCAAAGTTCCTGGATTTAAGGCACAAAAAGATAGAAGCACACTCATTATGTGTGGGAATGCTGCTGGCCACATGCTCAAGCCAGGCCTGATTTATAAGTCTGCAAACCCCAGGGCCCTCAAAAATAAAAATAAGAATACCTTGCCTGTCTACTGGGTGCATAATCCCAAGGCCTGGATAACCAAAGTCTTAGCATCCGACTGGTTCTACCAGCCTTTCATCCCTGAAATGAAGAATTACTTTTCCAACCTAGGCCTTGAATTTAAGGTGTTGTTAATCATGGATAATGCTGGAGGGCACCCCACAGATCTGTCACATGATGGTGTGCAGACTGAATTCCTCCCTGCCAACACTACCTCCCTCATGCAACCTGTGGAACAAGGCATGCTCCGTGCACCTAAGGCCCTCTACACACCCAACGCTCTGCAACACCTGGTTAATGCAATGGATACGATGGAGGATTTCACCTTAAAAGAATATTGGAAGACATTCACCACAGCAGTGTGCCTTTCAACAATTCAGTCTGCCCTCCAAGATATGGAAAAGGAAACACTCAATGCATGCTGGAAAAAACTGTGGCCAGATGCAGTCCACGACTAGAAGTGCTTCTTGCCAGAGGAGATTCACAATGGGGCTGTCAACAAAGCTGTGAAACTGGCAAAATTGCTTGGGGGTGAAGGAATTACTGATTGCACTGAAGAAGTCAACACTCATAGATGCCCACTCTGATCCCCTGATGGATGATGACTTACTTGAGCTGACCAAGTCAGCGAGTGAAGAGGAAGAAGAATCAGCTCAAGAACAAGAGGAGGATGAGGGTCTTTCAATTGAACGTCTTTGGATAATCCTGAGGGCACAACAGCAGGTGCTACTCTATATAGAAGAGTGGGATCTGCAGTTTGAATGTGCTCTGAAAATGGTCATGGAAGCAGCAGTTGCTGGAAGAGCACTAGAAGCCCTCAAGCGCAAGATCAAGCCCTCCACAGAAGGCCCCCCTAGGAGGCCTAGGGGGGGCCATAACTCCCCAAGCCCTTTGGGCTCCATCACACCTGTAACACAAATCATGTTAAGAGGGGCACTATCCTTTTGCCCTATGGAGGAAACCCACACCCACCCCCGAGTGAACTGAGACCACCAGCGAAGAGTCGTACTGGGCCACTGGCCCCCCACGCCGATCTCTACTGATGAAGCAGTAGGAGATGGCGAAGGGGAGACCGCCCCCCTTGGGAGTTCTAACAAAAGGAGGCAACTTGGCCAGGGGCAGGAAGGATCCAGAGAGAACCCTCAGTGTCACTGGAGGTGTATTGCAATTTGAAGACACATGGGAAACCCTCTTCTCTCTTCCTTTTCCAGGCAAATTGCACCCACTGTTAAGGTGGCCAGACACAACACTCAGAACAAGGGCTATATTGGTTACATACATGTCTTCTGCACAAAGAGCACAGAATATGAGGACCCATCTCAAGAGAGGAGAGGAAGCGATTGCAGGGTTTGTCGGTGCCAGGGCAGTGCCTCATGACACACGGCTTCCTCTCCTTAGGCTCAGATAAGTCATGGGTTTGCATTATGTTAATATAAGCAAAACAACAACAAACACTCATATATCAATATCACAATCAAACAAAAGTATGGAAAGTCAAACAGTCAGTTGGGCAGAGAAAGCGTCTACACTCAATGGCGGCCGAAAGCAAAATGAGTGCGTACCAACAGGCAGGCGGGGCTCCCACCCCTACCGTTGGTAGTTAACTGCCTTGTTTACAAGTTAAACAGTTGTTTGCAGCTCGCACTATAAGTAATATCCTTATGTAAAGACTGAAGGCTTGTATTCGTGTATGAACAATTATACAGTGCTCACCCATATTTGCGTGGGGATAGGTTCAAGAGCCTACCACGGGAATGCAAAAAACCCCTCTAAAAATGCTTATAACTGGCTTATAAATGCTAATACCTTGTACGCCTTAAGCTAAAATGCTTATAACTGCCTATTTTAACATTTCACTGCTTAATTTGATATTTTAAACAAAAATATACCTTAAATTATCATACTAAAACAATTTACCATCATTCCAAACAAAAATACACCCCAAACCATCATCCCAAAACACCCAAAGTAACCTTACATTACAGTACTCTCCTACTACTGTTACTCATAAGTAGGCTATATACATCCCTAAAACGCTTAGAACTGCCTATTTTAACAGTTCATCGCTAAACTTGACAGTTCAAACAAAAATATACCTCAAACTTTCATCCCAGAACACCCTCATATCATTTCCGAGTCATGTTGCAAAATTAAGTAACCCAGCCTACAACTCTTAACTATCCCCTATCATTCAGACATGCACGTTTTCTTTGGCCAATGTAACTTTTTGCATCGTTCTGTGCATACTGTAATTCACTGGGCATACATTCTACGTATACTGATATTCACCTGTGTTGTAAGATGATTTTGAAATGATATTTACTGTACAGTTAAGTATTTTAGGATAGTACTAGTGCTGCATACAGCATCTACAATACGTGGGTAGTTTAGAACGACGGGACACACACCTCCAAACAGAATGCTAAGTTTATTACGTCACGTTAGTATTTTCGTGATCACGTACAAATACATTTACGATAAAAAAATGATTTACTACAGTAAGTTCTTGGTTTAGGCCTATGTCATTTTCTGGTTAGTCTTCACCATCTCCCATAAATTTATTGAATAATTCTTGTGCCATCATTCTCTTTCTCTCTCTCTCTCAGTATACATATACTGAGAAAACACAGCAAAACATCTAAAACACATTATTTCACTTACAGAATCTATTTATACTACATTGAGCTAATCACCATAAAAATATCACAATTTTTGAACGTAAATTGTATTTTTCCTAACTATACAAACCTGAGGTCCTTTACATTAGGAATTACTTACGGCGAAGCTGGACACAGCCGTTAAACTCTTGAACAAGGTGGTTAGGCAGTAACTACTGTCAGGTAGGCAGGAATACCCACCTGCCCAGAGGTAAACATTCCAGTTTGCCTTTCGGTCCAGGTTCAGATTGAGGGGTGGCATGAGGCGGGCATAAAATGTAATGTTAAGGACCTCAGGTTTGTATAGTTAGGAAAAATATAATTTACTTTCAAAAATTGTGATTTATCCCGACATGATATACAAACCATCGGTCCTTTATATTAGGATGACTCACTGGTTAGAGGGAGGAATCTGAGTGAGTCTCTTGAATTAACTAAAGTTCTGCACACCTGGGCTACTCCTCCTGGTCGAAAGAGACCAAGGAGTAACATGCCTCTGACATATTGATTGAAGTGTAGGAACTGCAATATCAAATGTCAGATACCGGACCTTTTGCCTTTTCGCATGGGTGAGGAAATGTAACTCATACGAAATAGGCTGGAAGAATCTTAGAGTCAGTGGCAGGAAGGAAAACCTGAGATAGGGTTCCCTTCTTGCCAGTCTCTCTTTCCTCCCCTTGCTAGAAGAAGGAGTGGAATTGCTTCTATGATTCTATAAGAAAAATAGAACGGGTGCTCAAAGTGTAGTCTTACTGCATCAGAAGCCAGATCCAGCAAGTTTTGGTTAGAGTTCTATTCTCATCCTGAAGGAAGCGAAGCAGGAGGACGGGGAAGGAAGAGGAAGAGAGGCCAGTCACTCTCGGTATCCTTTTCACTTCCAGAACCAACAATTTAGGCGAGATGCTACTAGTCCTCTTGAAGGAGCCGGGTAAGAAAACAGAACTTGTTGAGCAGCCACCACAGGTCCAAGGAAAAAACATTCCAAGGGCCTGTGGGCAAGACCACAGAAAGACAAGAGTGTGGTCTATGAGGACACATCTTGCTTCCAGACTGACAGAAACTTCTGGACTGCAAGGGATGAACCAAGCCATTGACTTCGCGAGCTCTCGGGGTGGAAAGTACAGGTATCGTCGTCGCCAACTGCTGAGTACCTCCTTTGATCGCTTCACGAAGCCAGGAGAAAGATGTATCCTTAGACACTTCTTCCTTGGGAGAGAGAGTACTGGCAAAAATGTCGATGACATCCAGGTTAGGAATGTCGAGCCTTTTCAGAAAGTACCACAGCTCCTTAATAGGATAAAGTAACGAATGATCTGGATCATTGACACAAAGTCCAAGGAAGAGGAGAACAAGAAGGATTTGAACGCGACAACAGATGCCAATGGACTTGGAGTCTACTTATGACACCCGAGAAGGAGTCGAGGTATTGATCCCCTTCGCCTGTTCTTCCATCTTCTACGCAAAGGCCGGAGCTAGATGACAGATGGTCCTAAGAGGGCACATCTCTATCTGACGACTCTTGTAAGGGGGCTTGCAGAGTACGGAATAGGAACCCTAAACGAGATTCACAAGCCACCCAGGGAACAGTTCCCTGGGACAGCAAGACCGAAGAAACTTCTCATCCGTACCGTACCTAAATCTTGACTGAGGAGAAGAGGGATACTTCAGATAGAAGACTAGGTCACAAGGGCCTACGTTCTTCACAAATGAAAGGGAGAGAAGCAACCATCAGCAGCGGAGACGAGGAAGTCCAGACTTGAAGAGCGACTCTGACCCGAGAAGAAGTTTCGTTAACAACATCCACCAGCAAAGATGGATCCAGTCCCTGGGAGTGTTGCAAAGGACTTAAGAGATATCCAGCTATATCTGTTGCCGCTCGGCGAGAAAGTCTATGCTTGCAAGGAAAGCTGGAAGGTCTCCCAGTCCTGAACACAGGGATGTACTGTTTGAAGAACCACTTCTTGTGCAGCTGCTACAGGAAGTTGGGTCAAGCAGAACTCGTCTCGATGCCTCGGAAGCAGAGCTATCAGCTCTGGCAAAAGGCTTAGTTTGCCAGCATTTGTCTGTAACTCGGGGTGAGCAATGCTTGTGAACCCCTAGCAAAACACGCAAATATGGAGGGAAAAATGTAGATATTGATTTTTCCCAAAAAGACCTTAGAGGTCACTGGGTCTGTTACGAAGGAGCGAGAAAAACTACCAACTTTGCAGTCGCTTCGTGAATCTTCATGAAGAAAAGAGTGAACAGCACGTTTCGTCCCGATCACTCAAACCTGAGGCCAAGCTCACCTACCAATACATTGCCACCGGGAATGCATCTGACTAATTCAGCTGTCAAGTGCACTATAGAACACTCGAGTACCTGCAAATGTCGACAGATAAAATAGGAAGAAAAAATTATTCCCTCTTGTTTGTCGACGAATGCCTCTACCATGGTTTGTTATTCAACGAAACCACTGAGTGTCGCAAAACTCATCCTGAATTCTCGGAAGGACAAAAGGCTGCCTTAAGTCCAGGATGCTGATGAGAAGGTATTAATCGTCGTGGTCACACAACTTCAAGACAAAGTCTTACAGGTGTGCACCTATTCCTCAATCAGTGAATTCGGAAGTAGATACACGATGTGAGGGGAATATGCAAGCACATTCGAAGGTTCCTTCAATCAAGCATTAGCCCAACTCTTTCCTCATACTTCAAAGAGGAAAGAAGGACGGAGGAATGGAAGAGACCTCCATTCCCCACCATGGGGAAGCTTCTGCAAGATGGCAAGATACAGAGCCAATTACCTCCGGCTGGGCTGGCAATTCGCGAATCGGGAGCACATGAGAGGAAGTGGGATGGAAGTTTGATGAAAAGAATTGCCGAGACCCAATGGAAATAGATACTTCTCCTGAAGGAATCCATTCCCACGGCAATGTCGCTGCCAGCTCCAGAGATTCGATAAGCATCATTTTATCCAGGCATCAGCAGTAGGAGAACTTCTTCCCGGGTGATACAGTGAACACCCCATATTCGCGGGGGATGCGTCCCACACCCCCCGCAAATAGCTAAAATCCGCGAATACTTAAAACCCTTCTAAAGACACTTAGAACTGCTTATTTTGATAGTTTAAACACAAAAACCCTCTAAAAATGCTTATACCTGAGTATTTTAATAGTTTTATCACAAAAAGTGCATTTATTCATGAAAATTATATGAAAATAAGGTAATTAGTGAATATGTCTCAGTGAAAAATATCGCGAATGGGCGAATCTTCCGCGAATAATGGCTAGATATGTTCCACAGAGAAACCTGTCAATGCGTGAGTCCGCGAATCATGAGAACTCGAATACCGGGGGTTTACTGTACTTCTTTCTCTCTTCCCTTTTTCCCTCTTCCCTTGTGGAAAAGAGGGTGGAAAGAGACATAGTTATGAGCACTTTCCTAGATGGGAAGAAGAGGGCTATGTGTTCCGCAATCTTCTTCCGAAGCCTGGGACTTCTTAGGAGCTGAGGGGGGCTGGCTTGAACTTAGGGTCAAGTTGAGATGACTAAGACACAAAGGTCTTGGCCATTGTCCAAAGGACAAAGCAGTGCCCTGGTACGTTCCTAAGGGTCGAGCCAACTCAGGACTTACGAAACCGGAGATCTGAATTGGGACAAAGTCCTTCTTCTTAGCACCAGAATTGCCCACTCTGCAGTCGGCGAGACCCTCCAAGGCAAGAAGAATTCGTACTCTGTCGAGGCAAGGGAGAAACTTGGTGTCTCGACCTCAATGACCTCCTTGTCTGAAGAAAAGAATTCACCTGGTCGACAACGCTCTTGGAAGCAAGGACTGCGGCAGCCCCTGACACTCTCGGCCCCTTGGAGGGAGACCTTGACAGAGCCCAAGAAACCCTCCTCAGTACCTGGTTGTACTACGAGACAATCGGGGGACCAACACCCAAAGCACGCCAGGCACCCGAACTAGGAAGACAAATTCGTCGGAGCTCTCTCAGTCTGTCTCGTGCCTCTCGGAACAACCGAGAGGTCAGGAGAACAGGTGAGGAAAAAGAGTGTCCTTACCTTTCCTGCCAGTAAAACCAGCAGGAGGCGGACCGTGAGCAATGATCAACCGAAGGAGATTGCTGCCACATGGGGGAAGAACAGCGCTTGTGCCGTGGCAAAGTGCTTTCCTGGGAAGAGCAGAAAGTTCACTCGAACCCGACTTATAAAACCGAGTGGGGCTGAGCTGACCCGTACCGAACCGAGCCGATCACGCGAACACAATCCAAACTAGGTGGTATGCGGTGGACTGGGAGGTAGGCGAGCCGAGCCAAGGCAGTCTCACAAGCGCGACCAGGGGCTGGGTGTGGCGAGCAAGCTGAGAGAGCCGAGCAGAGTCGATCGCACGAACACAATCGGAACTGGACAGGGAGGAACTCGTCTGCCGTGAACTAGCGCTAGTTTCCCGAACTACAAACTCCGAGGCTGAAGACCCTCGAGAAGAAGGTTCAAAGGGGACTTCTGTGTCTGCTATCCTGCATGCTCGAACCCTAAGGCTCAAGACACAAGGATGAAACCCGGCCAAGCAACCAAAGCAGTTGGCAGGCAGTATGGAGACACCTGGCATCTCGGCACCCGGACACCTGGGTTTCTCAGCACTTTCTCTCGTCCTGTGCCTCTCGTCAGGAGAGCACTCTTGATTCATAGGATTCAAGCGACCCATGAGACTCCCAAAAATCGGAAACGGCTGCTTTCACTTTCCTAAGAAATCGAAAAGAGCCAGGCACAGAACCAGTCTTACATGCAGACTTCTAAGACTGGCAACGAGGGCACGGCCCCCGAAACGCCAGCCCACAGGAGACTGCATATTGGTTCCCGCCCTCGCGAGGGTGGGAACAGCCAACGAGAGAAACTTGTCTCCCAGAAGAGAGTCAGTCCCTTAGAAGTCCCGCAGGACTCCCGAAGGGAATCTCTTCCCTGCTTCTTCTGGTGTTTGAACCAATAGGATCGAGATACCAGGCTGGGAACCCGACCCAGCACTGGTAAGCACTCGGAGAGTGCTTGTGGTGCTGGCAGAAAGAGCTGAGACACCTGGGTGCCTCGGCCCTTTCTCTCGCACTGCTCCCGAACTAGGCCGGGGAGGGTACTCTACAGACCAGATTGGGATACTCGATATTCCACAGAATCTCGAGCACTCGGAGTGGCTCACGAACGAGCGCCCGAAGCAGCCCCTTTCTTAGAGGCGGAACCTCTAGGACTGGGAATGGGATAGCAAAGCTAGGTCTGCACGTCCGCAGCTCCTGAAATGCAAAACTCCAGGGGTGTGCGAATTGGTTTCCTAACCCAAAGGTTGGGAAGAGCCAACGAGAGACCCACTGCCTCCTCAGAAGGAGGCAGTCTCTAGACGGCCAAGGGCATCAAGGGGATGCCCTTGGGGAAAGAAGCAGCCTTCCTCTCCTTCAGCCTACGGAGGTCTGTCCGGTTCCAGGGACCCCCCTCAAACCTCAGGAGAGGAAAGGAAGATTATTATTATTATTAAAAAGTTTAACCAGGCCACTGAGCTGACTATCAGCTCTCACAGGGCTGGCCCGAAGGATTAGGATGAAATGACAAGTCTAGGCTAGAAGCCTAGCACTGGGATCAAATAAGTTACTCGTTAATGATGAATGAACGAAAATGAAAATGAAATTAAAAGCTGTAAAAAGGCATACGCTTTCATACTGGAATACACTCACAAAATAAATACATTTATACTCATGTTTCCATATATACTCACTAAAAAGGTATATTAAAATTCAAAATAAATGAAGTAAAATCATAAAATCTACTTGTTTTAAAATTCATTATACTGACTGATTGATTTTTTATATTTTATCAATTAACTCACAGCTTCTCATGAACATTAAAATGGGTACTGTACTACTGAAAATGTTGAAGATTCCGACAAAATTTCTTTTATTGGTCTATTTCCAAAATTTGATAATCGTTGCAGGTTATATTTTGAACATTCACACAGTACATGCTTAACTGTTATCAACACATTGCAATCTGGGCATTTGGGAGGAGGGCCACATGGTCTGTTCATTAAGTGTCCATGTGTCAAACGAGTATGGTCTATTCAAAGATGCGTCAGAATTACTTGTATGTCTCTCTCTCTCCCTCTCTCTCTCTCTGATATGACGAACTCCATCTTCTAGCACTGGATTTTATGTTTTAATTTATTATTTTCAGGTTCTTCATTCCATATATTTTGCCATTTACTTACAATGTCTTTTTTTATATATCATGCATAGTCACTAATAGGGATGTCTACATTTGCTCCTGTCATTTCCCTTAATCCCTACATGGGCAGAGATCCAACATATTTCAATATTTTTTCCCTTACTATACAATTTATGAAGTGAAAACTTTATATGTTGTATAATATTTTTTTTATTATAGCTTTGAATGGCTTCTATAGCGCTTCTGGAGTCGCTATAAATCACAAAATTATTACATGAGGCTTCTCTAATTATTTTTATGGCTGATACTATTGCACACAACTCAGCTGTAAATACTGAGGCGTTATCTAGTAAAGAGAACTGATACGTTTTGTTTGGGGATACTGCACCATATCCCATTCCGTATTGTGACTTAGATCCGTCGGTGTATACAGTATTGCGTAATGTGGACCTGTTCAGATTATGTGTTCTACTGCGTGTTGTCTATGGTATTCTGGATTATATAAATGACTTTTTGATAAATATTTCAAGTGCGTACAAATTCTCATTTTATTCATTGTCCAAGGAGGAGGTAATTTTAATATTAAAGGTAATTGTATATTTATAATTAGCAACTCAAACAATCTTCTAGCTCTAATTGGGAAAGGAGGTGGATGACTGTTTATAAACACATCCCTCAATCCATATAATTTTTTGGTTGGAAACCATTTGTCTGAATTCTCAGAGCACTCTTCATTGTTATTAGCTCTCTATGGAGAGACAGAGGTAGTTCACCACATTCAACTTGTAAAGAAGACATTGGTGATGATTGAAAAGCTCCTGAACATATTCTATGACCTTCATTATGAACCGGGTCTACCGTTTTCAGCATTGCGTCTGATGCCGAACCATATATTTCGCTTCCATAATCAACGAGACAGCACTGTTGCTTTATACAGTAAAGTAAGGGTGTCTATCAGCTCCCAAATAGTGTTTGATAGTTTTTTAATTAGGTTTAATGCTCTTTTACATTTTGATTTCATGTATGTTACGTGGGCTTTCCAGTTCAAGTGAGTATCAAATACTAATCCCAAAAATTTTGCTGTTTGGCCAATTGGTATGGAATGTCATCTGATTTTTAAATCTATTTCTTCACCTTTTTTCCACTTTTTATTTTTATAAAACATTACTGCTTGAGTCTTTTGTATAGAAAATTTGAAGCCTACAGATGAGGCCCATTCATCTATTTTTACTATAGTTTTATTAACGATTCACTCTGCACATTTTATGCGAGATGCTGAATAATATATTGCAATATCATACATGTGCAAGTTACTTTTAATTCCAATAGGTAGATTATTACTGATATCATTTATTGCTAAAGTAATCAGTGTGCCACTAAGGACGCTTCCTTGTGAAACACCATTTTCAAGTGGAAATGTACTTGACAATACATCATCAATTCTCACTTGAAAGGTGCGATTTGTCAGAAAGTTTTCGATAAACCTAGGTAAATGTCCACGGACGTTATTTTTATGTAACGTTTTCATTACTGCATACCTCCATGTAGTATCATATGCCTTTTCAATGTCAAAAAACATGGTTATAGTAATTTGTTTTCATTCAAATCCTCTTCATATGTGGTTTTCCAAGCTAGACAGAATCCAGTGTCAATCTGTTACATTGTGACCCAAATTGAGTGGGAGTCAAAATTTTGTTTTCTTGAATGTGCCATGTTAATCGAGCATTTACCAGTTTTTCTAGTAATTTGCACAGACAACTAGTTAAAGAAACTGGTCTGTAACTGTTTACATTACTGGGATCTTGTCCAGGGTTGGGGATAAGAATAATTATAGCTTTACGCCATTTATTAGGAAATATATTTTGAAGCTATATGTGGTTATAAAACTCTAATAAGTATGTCTTTGCCAAAGGTGCTAAATGGCAGATCATTTCAAAACAAATACTGTCACCTCCAGGGGGCAATTTATTGCGGTTCAACAGAGCAAATTCTAACTCTTCCATATTAAATTTTCTATTATAATAAATATCTTCAAAGGTTTCAAAATTTAGTTATTAACTCTATATTATTTTTCCCTGTTCGGAAATGCTCATCTAAATTTTTGTCGCTACTTACTTTCTTATTCTGTTTACTTGGTATTATATATATACCTCACAATCTTGGACTTTGGTATATCTCATTTTAAGAGAGTCCAACAGCATATTCTTATCAACTGGTTCCTCATTGTTTTCAGGAAGTACAATAGTAACCTGAATGCTGTTCATAGTGTCAGGCTTCTTTACTTTTACATTCACATTGTCGATACTTTTTATTGAAAGATAGTCTTCAGACTGGTTTTTTGTTGTGGCTTCTATAAGCCACGTCTTCATTTTTACTTGTCCACACAACATTTCTGTCATTGAGTGTCTTTTTAATAAGAAGTTTTCCAACCTTAGGGCTGAGATTTGTTGTTCTGTTTCTATGGTTAGAAACTTTGACCAACTTTCACTCCCAAAGAGGAGTCGTAGTGAGTCAAGGTTGTGTCAAGATGATATTTACTTCTTTTTGATTTGTTGTGCACTAGAGCATAAGGTTCCAGTGTGATTACATTTGGATTCTTTTTTGTTTTTTCCAAAGAAAGGTTGTTAAAGGAGGTTCCAGCGGTTGTCAACTGTGCCAAGTCACTACCATCAAAGGGCCCAGGGGTGCTCGAATCTTTATTTTCACTTAGCATAAAGATTTGAGGGAGGAAAAAAAAATTAACCTGAAAACCTTAAAAAGATATCATCAGCTCTTCATGGAGTCTTATTCTTCCACCAATGGCACAAGTGAGAACCGACTCCCAAATGTCAGCTCCCTACCCTAACCCAAAGGGGATGGCACAACATGATTAGACTGACCCAAGTGTAAGCCAAACCTGCTTGCTAGGACTGAGAGTATTACAAGAATACAATCATCCCCACCTTAATCATGTTATGGGCAAACCGGATAGAATGCCGAGAGTCCTATCCATACAACCAGAACCCTCCCTGGAATCCATGGTCCAGCCCTAACTAATAGTTCCGCCTTTGAGCTACCAATCTGGTAACTCTCGGGTCTGAATATTATCGGGCAGTTGATAGTCCTACTACAGTTCTCACTATTTAGCTTTGGTTATACTCCCATTCCCAGCTACAATATCTTTTCCGATTTATCAGGTCCAATAAATTTGTAAAAGTGGAAAATTCCACAAATTTAATCCAAAATAATACTGTATGTGATGGTATATGAGACTCTTGGACTCAAACCCAGGAACAAATTCCTGGAGTTCAAGAGCCCCCTCACCAAGTCAAGGTGGTCTCATATCGAGGGGGGAGGAAGGGAAGAGGCAGCAGAAGATGACATCGAAGATAAGTTGAAGATGACAGCTACTTTCACAGGATGACTTCCTTCACTTTCACTGCGACATCTTCTACAGGATGGTGGACACAAAACATCGTAACCTCCAGGGTAGCTATGCAGGAACACAACGAAAGCGACCCAGGACACGACCACCAGGAGAAGCAGCAGGCACAATCAGAATAGCCGATGCAGGAGCTATGGAAGTGGTTCGGAAGGCAGGAGATACCGCAACAGCCAGGAACGTTACTTCCACAGGGTGACTGCCTTTACCTTCACTCTGACATCTACAGGATGGCGGACATTGTAACCTCCAGGGCAGCTAGGCAGGAACACAACGGAAGAAGCCCAGGGCACCACCACCAGGAAAAGCAGCAGGTTCGATCAGGACAGCCGATGCAGGAGATACGGAAGTGGTTTGGAAGGCAGGTGCTACAGCAATGGCCAGGAACATCACAGAAACGTCACCAGCAGCGACAGGAACAATCAGGACAGCTGCAGCAGGAGACCAGGAGGAGCCACCCAGAGACTGCCGCTGAGTTAACAGAAGCATAACACAGGAAACAGCAGGAGCAGATGGACCACAGATACACCAGAGGCAGTGCCACAGCATACATGAAGGCCAACAATGACAGCGATCGATCCACATCAGCGGGAACAGAGTTGGAATGATCCCGACGTGGAACTATGTCATTCCAACCAGGTACTGTGGTCGATCCCGAAGCAATACTAAATGAACGTCGGGACTCCTTCATGCAAGATATCCCCTGATATATCCAGTCAACTACTGCTGTGCCTGTGATGCTCACTGTCAATCTGAAAGAAAAAGCAAAAATGATTATTAGAGGGAGATTCCTCTCACTACAAGGGGAACTGCCCTACGCAGCGAGAGGAGGCTCCTTGGAAGAGGTCGCCCGACAGCCAGGCCCACCCCTCACGGCTCATCGGGCGAAGGAGGGAAGTCTCTACTGAAGGAGAGATAAGGAAGAACCTACAGGGAGAGAGAAGGAAGGAGGGAAGGCCATCAAGGGCGCTATGGAAGTGGAACTTACCGACGATGCCCGCAACCTCCAACCCTCGTAATTCTCTAAAGCAGTCATGCCCTTGTGCAAGGAGGGCGGGAGCCCAAGAGGGTTAGCGAACTCTTACGTCCCGATCAATGTAGGGGAGCGAAGATATTACGTCCCAATCCAATATCTCTGAACGTACAGGGGAACACCTTCAGTATCCAAATAAAGGGCTACTGGAAGAGAAGCATTACCACTCGGTTACGCCCCTCTAAATACGCCCTTGGCCGTCAAACCCAAGACACAGTGCAGGGAAACAACGGCTTGTGCAAGGTTATCACAAAATCACAATTTTTGAGAGTAAATTGCATTTTTCCTAACTATACAAACCTGAGGTCCTTTACATTGGGAACTACTTTCAGCGTAGGCTGGAAACGGCCGTTAAACTCTTGAGCAAGGTGGTTAGGTAGTAACTACCACAAGGTAGGCGGGAATACCCGCCTACCCAGATGTAAACATTCCAGTTTGCCTTTCGAGCCAGGTTCAGATTGAGGGGTGACATGAGGCGGGCATAATATGTAATGTAAAGTACCTCAGGTTTGTATAGTTAGGAAAAATACAATTTACTTTCAAAACTTGTGATTTGTTCCGACATGATATTCAGACCGTCGGTCCTTTACATTAGGAAGACTCACTGGTTGGAGGGAGTAATCTTGACCTGACTGGAGTTCTGCACACCTGGGCTACTCCTCCTGACATATTGATCAGAGTGTAGGAACTGCGAGATCAAATGCCAGATACTGGACGTTTTGGCATGAGCGAAGATGGCTCCATTCCCTGGGAGTGCTGCAGAGGGCTTCAAGAGATATCCAGCTATATCCGCTACCGCTCGGCGAGAAAGCCTATGCTTGCTAGGGAAGCTGGAAGGTCTCCCAGTCCTGAACACACAGGGATGTACTGCCTGAAGAACTGCTCCTTGTGTAGCTGCTACAGGAGGTTGGGTCAAGCAGAACACTTCTCGATGCCTTGGCTATCAGGTCGGGCAAGAGGCGAAGTCTTATGACCATTGTCTGTAACTCAGGGTGAGCAATGCTTGAGAACCCATAGCAAAACAGACAAATACAGAGGGAAAAATGTAGATATCAAGTTTCCCAGAAAGACAGCATGCCTCACCATAGCGGCCCCTGGGTCTGGTATGAAGGAGCGAGGAAAAACTACCAATTTGTTGTGCAGGGAGGCAACAGAAAGACGGTAGGGATTCTCAGTCGAGCAGTCTCTGTGTGAATCTTCGAGTGAGCAGCACGTTCCGTCCCGATCAATCAAACCCAAGGCCAAGCTCGCCTACCAATAGATCCCCACCGGGGATACATCTGGCTAATTGAGATGTCGACAGATGAAACAGGAGGAAAAAACGATTCCCTCTTGTTTGTTGACAAATGCTACTACTGTGGTTTTGTTGTTCAACGAACAACTGAGTGTCGCAATACTCATCCTGAATTCTTGGAAGGCCAAAAGGTTGCCTTGAGCCCAGGATGGTGATGAGAAGGTACTAACTGTCTCAGTAACACACCTTCAAGACTAAAGTCTTACAAGTGTGCACCTATTCCTTGACCAGTGAATCCATAAGTAGACACATGATGTGAGGGGAATATACAAGCATATTCGAAGGTTCCTTCAATCAAGTATTAGCCTAACTCTTTCCTCATACTTCATAGAGGAAAGAAGGACAGAGGAATGGAAACAGACCTCCATTCTCCAGAGTGGGGAAGCTTCTGCAAGATGACAGGATACTGAGACAATTAGCTCTAGCCAGACTGGCATTTCCTGAATCGGGAGCACGGGAGAGAAGGCGGGATGGAAGTTTGATGAAAAGAATTGCCGAGACCTAAGGGAAATATATACTTCTCCTGAAGGATCCATTCCCAGGTCTCGGCAATGTCGCTGCCAGCTCCAGAGACTCGATAAGTATCATTTCATTCAGGAATCTGCAGTAGGAGAAATTCTTCCGGGTCGATACTTCTTTCTCTCTTCCCTTCTTCCCTCCTCCTTTATGAGAAAGAGGCTGGAAGGAGACGCACTTATGCGCACTTTCCTAGAAGGGAAGAAGAGGGCTATGTGTTCAGCAATCTTCTACTGAAGCCTGGGACTTTTTAGGAGTTGAGGGGGGCTGGCTTGAACTCAAGGTCAAGTTGAGATGACTAAGGCCCAAAGGTCTTGGCCACTGTCCAAAGGACAAGGCAGTACCCTGGTACGAACCTTGATTATTGAGGTATCTGGCAAATCTCTGCAAGGGAAAGGCAGAACTAAGTAAAGGGTCATTCCTAAGGGTCGAGCCAACTCGGGACTTACGAAACCGGAGATCTGAATTGGGACAAAGTCC
Organism: Macrobrachium rosenbergii; assembly: GCF_040412425.1. Classification (NCBI taxonomy): domain Eukaryota; kingdom Metazoa; phylum Arthropoda; class Malacostraca; order Decapoda; family Palaemonidae; genus Macrobrachium; species Macrobrachium rosenbergii. Next base: position 61,016,586 of record NC_089763.1, on the reverse strand, counting down.
TTCTTCTTAGCACCAGAATTGCCCACAGAACTGTAGTCGGCCAGACCCTCCAAGGCAGCCAGACCCTTCGAGGCAAGAAGAATTCGTATTCTGTCAAGACAGGGGAGAAGCTTGGTGTCTCGACCTGAATGAACTCCTTGTCCGAAGAAAAGAATTCATCTGGTCAAGAACGCTCTTGGAAGCAAGGACCCCGGCAGCCCCCGACACTCTTGGCCCCTCTGGAACTGCAAGGGTTGCAGTGACGAAGATTATTCATTGGGGGAGCCACGGTCCTGTCCCAGGGATCCTCGCACTGACGAATCAGTGCAAAGTTCTCTGAAAAATGAGGGAGGTCGCAACTTGAAGAGGAAGAGGAAGACTCTCGCTGTTTCCGAAGCATGAAACTCCTGTACCTCTCCCCTTGGAGGGAGACCTTGACATATCCCATGAAACCCTCCTCGGATACCTGGTTGCACTACGAGAGAATTGGGGGACCAACACCCAAAGCACGCCAGGAAGCTGAACTCCAAAGAACTCTCTCTGTCCGTCTCGCGCCTCTCGGAACAACTGAGAGAAAACGAGAACAGGTGAGTAGAAAGATTACCCCTAGCTGTCCTGCCAGTAAGACCAGCAGGAGAGGCAGACCGAGAGCGATAATCACCGAAGGAGATTACTGCCACACTGGGGAAAGAGAGCAATTGTGCCATGGCAATGCGCTTTCCTGGGAAAAGCAGAAAGTTCACTTGAACATAGCTGAAAACCCGACTCGGAAAAAATCAAGTGGGGCCGAGCTGAGCAACACCGAACTGAGCTGATCAAGTGAACGCAATTCAGACTGGGAGGTATGCGGTGAACTGGGAGGCAGGCGGAGCAAGCCGAGCCAAGCGAGTCTAGCAAGCGCGACTAGGGGCTGGGCGGGGCAAGCAAGCCGAGCCGAACCGAGCCAGTCTCGCAAGCATGACCAGGGGCCAAACTGAGCCGAGCTGATCGCACAAAACACAATCGGAACTGGACAGGGAGGAACTCGTCTGCCGTGAACTATTGCTAGTTTCCGAACTCTAAACTCCTTTGAGGCCGAGGCCCCTCAAGAAAGAAGGTTCAAAGGTGAATTCTATGTCTGCCATCCTACATGCTCGAACCCTAAGGTTCAAGACACGAGGATGAAACCCAGCTAAGCAACCGAAGTAGCTGGCGGGCAGTCTGGAGACACCTGGTGTCTCGGCACTTTCTCTCTTCTTGCGCCTCTTGTCAGGAGAGCGCTTATATAGAAACACCAGGCCCCACAGGAGAATGCGCATCGGTTTCCACTCTCGTGAGGGTGGGAAGAGCCAACAAAAAAACTAGTCTCCAGGAAGAGAGTCAGCCCCTTAGAAGTCCCGCAGGACTCCTGAAGGGAATCCCTTCCCTGCTTCTTTGGTGTTCGAACCGATAAGATCGAGACACCAGACTGGGAATCCAACCGAGAACTGGCAAGCACTCGGGGAGCGCTTGTGGTGCTGGCAAGAAGAGCTGAGACACCTGGGTGCCTTGGCCCTTTCTCTCACACTGCTCCCAAACTGGGCCGGGGAGAGTACTCTCCAGAACAGATCAGCATACTCGATATTCCACAGAATCTCAAGCACTCGGAGCGGCTCGCAAACGAGCGCCCAAAGCAACCCCCGTCTTAGAGGTGGAACCTCTAGGACTGGGAACGGGATCGCAAACCGAGGCCTGCGCACCCACGGCTCCCGAAACACAGAACTCAGGGGTATGTGAATCGGTTTCCTAACTCGAAGGTCGGGAAGAGCCAACAAGAGACCTGCTGCCTCCTCGGAAGGAGGCAGTCCCTAGATGTCCAAGGACATCAAGGGGAAGAAGCAGCCTTCCTCTCTTTCGGCCGACTGAGGTCTGTCTGATTAACAGGACCTCCTTGGACCTCGGGAGAGGAAGGAAGACGCAGCAGAAGACAAAATCAAAGATAAGATGAAGAAGACAGCGGCTACTTCCACAGGGCGACTTCCTTCACCTTCACTCCAACGTCTTCTACAGGATGGTGGACACGAAACATTGTAACCTCCAGGGCAGCTAGGCAGGAACACAACGGAAGCGGCCCAAGACACGACCACCAGGAGAAGCAGCAGGCATAATCAGGACAGCTGATGCAGCGGTTCAGAAGGCAGGAGCTACTGCAATGGCCATGAACGTCGCTTCCACAGGGTAACTTCCTTCACCTTCACTCCGACAACTTCTACAGGGTAGCACACATCGTAACCTCCAGGGCAGCTAGGCAGGAACACAACAGAAGCAGCCCCAGGCACGACCACCAGGAGAAGCAGCAGGCACGATCAGGACAGCCAATGCAGGAGCTACGGAAGTGGTTCGGAAGGCAGGAGCTGCAGCAACAGCCAGGAACGTCACATGAAAGTCACCAACAATGACAGGAACGATCAGGGCGGCTGCGGCAGGAGACCAGGAAGAGCCGCCAGAGACTGTCGTTGAGTTAACAGGAGCATAACACAGGAAACAGCAGGAGCAGATGGACCACAGATACGCCAGAGGCAGTGCCATGGCATACATGAAGGCCAGCAATGACAGCGATCGATCCATATTGGTGGGAACAGTGTTGGAACGATCTTGACGTCATTGTGGTCGGTCCCAAAGCAACTATGAATGAACGTCGGGACTCCATCATGCAAGATATCCCCTGAGATATCCAGCCAACTACTGCTGCGTCTGCGATGCTCACTATCAATCTGAAAGAAAAAGCAAAGATGATTAGTAGAGGGAGACTCCTCTCACTACGAGAGGAACTGCCCTACGCAGCAAGAGGAGGTACCTTAGAAGAGGTTGCCCGACCGGCCCCCTCCCCACGGTCTTTGCCAGAGGAGCGAGCAAAGAGGGTGAAGGAGAGAGATCTCTACCAAAGGAGAGATAAGGAAGAACCTACGGGGAGAGAGGACTGAGGGGAGGCCACCAAGGGCGCCATGGAAGTGGAGCGTATACCGATGACGCCATCAACCTCCCCCCTACCGCAACTCTAAGCACAGGCAGCGAAAACAATTCTCAGCACAAGTAGGAAGGAAGTAGTCATGCCCTTTGTACATGGAGGGCAGGAGCCCATGATGGGAAGCAAAATCTTACGTCCCGATCAATGTAGGGGAGTGAAGATATTACGTCCCAATCTGATATCTCCGAACGTACAGGGAAATGCCTTTAGTACCTGAATAAAGGGCTACTGGAAGAGAAGCATTACCACTTAGTTATGCTTCTCTAAATACGCTCTTGGCCGTCAAACCCGAGACACAGACGCAGGGGAACAACGGCTTATGCAAAGTTATCACAAATTGTGGGTTTGTATTAATAAATATCAAACACACGTAATATATACACAAAACTAAATTAAGATCCCACCGGGATAATAGGAGCTTAACGACAGTCAGGCAAGGAGATCTGAAACCATGTCTGCAACGCATGACGGCCGAAAGCAAAACTGGAATGTTTACATGCGGGAAGGCGGGTATTCCCACCTACCTGGCAGTAGTTACAGTCTAACCACCTTGCTCAAGAGTTTAACGGCCGTTTCCAGCCTACGCTGAAAGTAATTCCTAATGTAAAGTACCGATGGTTTGTATACTGTGTCAGAAAAAACCAATTTCCAAAGTGAAAACAGGCGCAGAGTTAATACTTAGAAATATCATACTTTGGTTCTACCTTCTTATTATCCAAAGAGGAGATGCGTTATGGGGTAATAAAAGTTCTTCTAATTAGCCTAAATGTCAAATCATCAGAGTAGGCTAACATGGAACATTGGCTACTTATGTTGGAAAAAATAAACTTCCATGAAACTTCTGAAATTTTACCTACAAAGCAATAGAGTTTAATGTAGTCCACGTTCCACCCATCCCCGCTGGTCAGCCTCATAGCCTATAGGTCGCAATGGCCTAGCATAGCCTATCTGAGATTTACTTTGCTACAGCTGGTCAGGTGACACCACACGAAGAAAAACCATGAGAAAGCCAATACTTACCGGTAGGGATTCCCAGATCTTTGGAACCTCTTCCAAATCCTTTGACGACAGTCCCAACCGCGAAATGTGGTAAAAACCTTGCGACTGCTGCCATCTCAATACAATTAAGTATATTGGTAGTCGTAGACTGGTAGTGCTGTCACCCACTGTGGTTTGATAGTAGAGTAGTAGCAGTACGCGGAATTTTGTCTTTGAAACGGCTCCCTTTATTCCTCCTTTGTTTGTGTTGTTTTTTTTTTTCTCTGTAAAGACATAATTCTTTTATAAATTCTTTCCTCTTCAGGAGATCTGTCAATAAAAGTATATTAGCTACCAATTCCTCTATTTTCCTGATATGGCTGCTGTACAAAACTGTATCTGTTTCTAATCTCATTATATGCTGGGCAGTAGAGAAGAAATAAACATTTTGTATCTTCCCCTTTTAGCCTATTCCCATCATTCAGTTCTAGTATACCTAGTCTAGCCGTAGTGATCAGCATTGTTTAAATTGTTTTTTCGGTGCCATCATACCAGGTTTCTTCTCTTATGTTTTCTTTATATTTTCTGTAGATTCTTAATGTTGTCTTCATTCATTCGTCTCTACCATGTTTTTTCCCCCAGTTATTTATTACAGCTGCTTGCCTTTAAGCAATTCAGTTTTACTTAAGATTGTTTAAATTTTTCATATATACTCTTTTACCTGAAGAATCCACGGGGTTTTCTTGTTTTCCTATTGATCCATGGTTATCTCGTAGGTCTACAGGAGTCTATTTCCACCACTCTCAAGAGTAGGCTATGTTTCAGATAGAATAGTTTATTCTTCATGACTCTTGAGTGGCAGGAAGAGGTCCCTGCTTCGGATCTTACCGCACACAACTTGCTGTGTAACTTGGTGCTTTCAGAATTGTTCTATATACTTGTCTACCTTTTGTAGTTCACTTATGGCTTTCTTGTCTTAGAGTTTCATAACTTCCATGGCATAAATGAAGGATGGCATCGCTAATCCTTTCCAATATATTTTCCTATTTTCACCCTGCTACAGCTTTTAGTGATGACTGCATTAGCCATATTTGCCTTTTTCTGCTTTGCTTTAATTTGTGCCCTTTTTTATCTGTTCTCTGAAGCTTTTGTCTTTCATGTTGCTGGTCGTTACACCCTGCTATTTTATCTGCTTACCTATTTTTATTTCTCGATGTGCTGCCACCGTCAATACTGTACCAATCCTTGAATGTTAATATATTGCTTTTGTGTTTGTTTTTACTTAGGCCACATTCGCTTGCTGTTTCCATAAGGGTTTGTATTGCTTTTGTTATTTCTTCAAGGGTGTCCTTGGATTAATCGATCGTCTGCATATAATAGTGCCACTATCTTTATAACTTCATTTCTGAAACTTTTCGTCCTGCTAATTTTTCGATTATCAAGTAAGTCATCAGTAAGAAGAATGTGTCCAAATATTTGGCCATCTCCTATCTCTAAGCGAGATTGTTGGAGATGTCTTTAGTTAAGTATATCTTAGTTTAACCAGACCACTGAGCTGATTAACAGTTCTCCTAGGCTGGCTCGAAGGATTAGATTTATTTTACGTGGCTAAGAACCAGCTGGTTACCTAGAAACGGGACCTACATCTTATTGTGGAATCCGAATCACATTATGATGAGCAACTAATTTCCATCACCAGAAATTTCTCTAATTCTTCATTGGCCGGTCGGAGAGTTGAACGCTGGGCCAACAGCTGTGAGGTGAGTTGGTTTGTCGCACTTATGTGTCGTCAGAATACACTTTGGGGTAGGCTGCAACCAGCTTAGGTGTTTATAACACACCAAAAGCAAACAAATAACTCATTTAAAATATATACAAAGTGCACTGAATCCATGGTAGCGGATTCTAAGGAGGTGTGTGGGTAAGGATTTGCCAAGTAGGTTTAGTCTATTACCACCAGATACTGCTTGTGGGTAACAAATGAAACAGACTTATAACACCAATACCACATTTATTAACAGCAATGATATATATATATATATATATATATATATATATATATATATATATATATATATATATATATATATATATATATATATATATATATATATATATATATATATATATATATATATATATATATATATATATATATATATATATATATATATATATATATATATATATATATATATATATATATATATATATATATATATATATATATATATATATATATATATATATATATATATATATATATATATATATATATATATATATATATATATATATATATATATATATATATATATATATAATGGCATTCACTTAGTAAAGGAAGTACCCCATAACAAAGAGCATGGTACCGCCTACTGAACTCAACACTAACCTCAATTTAAAATGGTCCCAGACACAAGAAAGTACATTACATAGTTAGCCCACATCATCATTCAGAAAAAAAATTTAAATTACTCTTGAGGCAGTACAAAAGGCACATAGTTTTCTCCAAAGTTAGGCTACTACCAGACAACTTAACCTAATCTCCCCAGATAAAAGGTTTGGCTTACCTTAGCCTACATTTCCACCTTTACCACAACAAATATTTTCTTACTCTGGCACCTTTTTACAAGACGGCAGGCATAATATCCTCTGTGCGATGCTTTCATTTGTTGGCAGGCTGGCTGCACGTGGTTTGGTTCTCCCCCAACAAATATGCTAGGCCAATAGGAATCCTGCACTTCTCACACACATGGGACTGGACTCTTATTATTTCACCCTTAGCCTTGAGAGGGAACATCACTCTTGGGACTCGCACTCTAGGCTACTCCCAACTTGTTGCCTGAGAGAAAAAATCAAACTCTCAGTGTTCCTACTTATGAAGTCAACTTGGTCAGTACATGGGGCCAACAACAGGGCCTGCCTTTGGCAACATCAAGAAATGTAAAGGAAATTAAATTCACAAAATTGCTGTTATGACAGCTTCCCTTTTAAACTTATCTTTTAAGCTAACTTAAACAAACTCATTTTCTTACTGTATATTACGGCATCAATTATGAAATATTACAAGTAGTCCAGGTAGCCAGTCCCTGAGGCAGGGACGAACAAAAAAGGACGGTTCATTCTCGCTTGGCGTCGTTCTCCCTCGTTTTACTTGCTACCTCTCAGATTAAGACGAGAGTCTTGCTTCTCATTTTCTGGCAAAGGTATGATTTTTCTCACAGTACTGCTGCATATACAAAATTTACTTTAAGGCCCGAAACATCTTTTCAAGTTTGCTGCCATGTTTTGAGGTTAATGTGTGAGCAAAACTCAGCGAATTTTGGTTACACAATCGAGAATCATGTCAGGCTTTCATTCAGCCTAACCCGCAATACACCCAGGCACTACATAGCGTGCTGACCGAGACTCTACCCACCCATCCAATGAAGAACTGGTTGAATTTCTTAACATATAGTTGCTGAGCTATTATCAAGTTTTGCGTCCATTAACCATTCCTTGCTGATTTTTATCCAATCTTCCGTAGATCACTTCCAGCACCTAAAATCCTCCGCTGACATCACATACATGCAATTTTTGGGTGAAATATGCTTGCTGTTCCCCCTGCCCAGTGCTGAATTATTCCCACCTGTTTGTATGGCCGTACCTAATGCCTGAACCAGTGTGTTTATATCCACTGTTGTGCCATCGCTGATGCTGCTTCTGGCGTCTCTAGGTCTTATTAATCTAGGGTTGCTTTTCAGCGATCTTCTATGATACCCCGACATTCTGCATAGGTAATACTCTGTCACTGCGCCATATAGGTAAGTAAGTATACCTTAGTTTTACCAGACCACTGAGCTGATTAACAGATCTCCTAGGGCTGGAGGATACTCTATGGGCAGGGTAAGTAAGAGGCACTACTCCCGTGTTGATGGTTTATTATAGAAGCGTCTTATTCCTATGGTGGGTACAGGGCAACTGGCGTTCACGCCAAAATCTTGGCGCGGACGGAGTTAGGTATGCGTTGCTAACCATAGACAACAACATTCCATTCAGTAGTATTACTGATGATATCAGTAACATGATACGCACTTATCCTACATATCACTTAACTGATTTTGATAGGTAGTGTGGTTGTGTTAAGTAACTCCCAATTTATTTCATGTGCTCTGGAATTTTTATTGCATCGAAACTAAACTTTCAGATTGGCGCCAAGATCCTGCGTGTTTGCGCTAAAATCATACATGTTCGCGCCAATTTCATGTGCTACTTGTCTGCCAAACCAAGATAAATTCACGCTCACCTATTGATCCTAGATCCTGGCTTTGCATATGTACACTTGTGATTAAACTCCATCATTGTCCTTTATTTGTGTAGAGTCACAGGTCAATCCTCACTTGATATTTGCTATTTCCATATTGCAACTATCGTACCCTGCGGGTATAAAAGCAGGTGGAATCACCATCTCGCTCTCTTCTCTCCTTGGGCCATCAGATAACATGGTTGTTTTATTGCTTACTAATATTTCATTGTCCATGGGATAGGTAGGGGCATGCTATCATACTTTTATTAAGTCTAGTGATTAATGGCAGGCACGTGCTGATTTGAATTCATGTATCCTTTTTGTTTTTTTGTGAATAATTGCACTGCCATTTATTGTTGGAAATAATTGCATTGTTATTTAATGTTTTCTTGTAATAAAGGCAAAATCGTAACAGTCTTTCATAAGTGCCTTCAATTAAGCCTTTTGAATTACTATGGCCTCATAACCATACAACTATAAGACGGTATTTTGAACCAGTTATCCTTTAATACTAGGTTATTAAGATATACCTATTGTAAGGGACCGCATGGCGGTCCTATGTGCACACATGCGTGTGAGTCAGCCATCGGACAAAATAAGACAACAAAGCATCCCGTGCTCTCTCTCTCTCTCTCTGTCTCTCCCGTGCGTCAGCGGAGATCGCTCGAAGGAACGCAACTTGTACCATACAATATTCCTGTCTATTTCTCTCTAACCATTGTTGTCTTGATTCATGTACAATCACCACTACTTGCACTGCCATGCAAGCATTTAGATCATGTACTCACAATGTTCCACCGAATCTTCTGTATCAACCTGTATGTATGTTTCTGTTTGTGAAGACACCAAAGTCTCGTAATTTCACATATATTATAGTACTGCATTGTATTCATTAATCTGTCTCGAATCTCATGCAAATGTCCATATGTGAAATTTCCTGGCCTTTCCATTGATCTACGTTTTATCATTGTACGTTTATATTGTCTCTCACAATCGCCATCTGTTTGTCTGTCGACAAGCACAATGTCCGAAACATAATCTCTGTTTTGTCTTGTCTGTGTTTAAAAACTACGTTGCGGCTCGCACCAGCCAATAACAACCATGAAGATTCTGTACACATACACAGTAAGGAACCAGTAATAAACTAGACAACACCCAGCCAGTATGTTACTCAATACTTTCCTTACACTGGTGACCCTGGAGTGACCCGAAGGAGCTGATGGTAGACGTCCGATCCACGCGCCAATGAATCCTTCGCCATCTCCTCGACCCAACCTCCCGATGTTCCCGAGCCTTCAGTAGATGTTCGACCCTCGAGATGACCCACCCCACCACCGGAGTCCTGGACACCTCCTCCAGGCAGCCTGACCCCGCCCCAAACTTGTACTTGACGAGCTGACCAGTGAAGGACCAGCCGACATCATCCTTCAGCCTGCTACCGTCCCCCTCGAGCTGGCTACCGAAGGATCAGCTGACGTCATCCTTGAGCTTGCTGCCGTCCCCCTTGAGCTGGCTACCAAAGGATCAGCTGATGTCATCCTTCAGCCCACTGCCATCCTCCTCAAGTTCCTGCCGGCGTCATCCTGACTGGCGTTGCCCTTCAGCTTGCTGCCCGCCCAAACCCCAAGCCCTTCGCGCCCATTCGAATTGTCAGCAAGACAATTTCCACTATTGGGGCCTTGCTTGGAGGGGAGTACTGTAAGGGACCACATGGCGGTCCTATGGGCACACGTGCGTGTGAGTCAGCCATCGGACAAAACAAGACAACAAAGCATCCCGTGCTCTCTCTTTCTCTCTCCCGTGCATCAGCGGTGATCGCTCGAAGGAACGCAACTTCTACCATACAATATTCCTGTCTATTTCTCTCTAACCATTGTTGTCTTGATTCATGTACAATCATCACTACTTGCACTGCCATGCAAGCATTCTGATCATGTACTTGTAAGAGGTGCAAAATAGAGAGCAGGAGGACATGTAATGCTGGTTTATTAAGAAAGCAGACCACTTATAAAGCGGCGTGTGGACATCATACAAAGGCATACAATAGGATACAGGTGACATGAGGTCAATTGTTCTCAATGTGAAACAGGACAGATAAATACAAATAACATGTAAAGATAAAATTACAAGAATTGACACAATAATGTTCTGACACATGTACAACATAAACAGGCACAAATTAATCAATAACAGATATATATTTGCATAGATAAAAATGTGGCTTGCGGGAAAGGAGCCATAGAAAATGGGAGGTTTGTCATAACTTAAGACTTTCGTGGGCTTAAGGTGGATTAAATACACACTTCGTGTAAAGTACTCACTTGTTTATTGTCCCTTCCCTATGGTACAGGTTTACATCTTAATATACTACACCTAGAGTTATTGCCATGATCTAGCTGCCCTTCTTGTTTACTCTTCTCTTCTTTCTTCTCGATCGGGCCGCCAGCGTCACAAAATAGGAAAATAGTAATGTCTCTCTTTTATCAAGGTTATAACATTTCTCCTTCCAAAAAAATAACAAAAACAGAAACATACATAACGGACACAACAGCATATGGAAACAATAACACTGGACTATCAAGAGGGAATTTTTTTTTCTAAGTGCCTCAATATGGAGTTATAAATTCAATCGTAATGGGGGCCTAGACACGCGACCCGACCTGGTTACCTTTTGTGAGTATTTTTAGGTATGCAAGGAGTACACAAATCAAGATCACTTGGGTTCGATGGTGACATGGCAATCTCAGTATGAGGACATTCACCAGCATTGTTGGTGTCCTTAATGGGAGTTATTGGAATATTCTGAGGAGAAACATTTTGGTCAGCAGGCACATTACTAGAGACTGCAGGTGGTGGTAAACTCTGACTTAAGACAGGCACATTCTTATCATCATTAATGGCACCAGCACTATCAGCTGGGGGAACAGGAATCTGTCTATGAAACATTTGGGAGATATGCCTCTTGCAAATCACATTGTCAGAACAGGCTAATTTTACCTTGAAATTTTTAGCATTGATTACTTCAGCCACACTACCCAGCAACCACTCAGCTCCGACGCCAAAATTTTTAAAGAAAATTGCATCACCCACTAGAAATTTGGATTTAAATTGAGAGTTTTTAGCCTTCTCAGGACTAGTTAGAGGGGGTCTTAAGTGATCAAGAGCAGATCTAAATGCCCTGCCAAACAACAATTCTGCTGGTGAGCGTCCAGTACTAGAATGTATCGTACATCTATAATGATACAACAGTCTACTTAATCTTAAACTAATATCACCTGATGAGAATTTGATGAACAATCTTTTGAAAACCTGAACAGCTCGTTCAGCCAGGCCATTTGACTGAGGGTGATAAGGGGCACTTAGTGTGTGACAGATTTTATTAGAACCCATGAATGATTTGAAATCTTTTGAGATAAAGCAGGGCCCATTGTCTGATACGAGGCTCTTCAGGTAGACCAAATCTACAAAAAGGTTTTCCGTAATAGTTCTACAGTTTTAGATGAGGTTAAGTGTTTGGAAGCATGGACATCCAGAAACTTAGATTTGGAATCAATAATAATGAGAAAAATAAAACCCTCTAATGGGCCACACCAGTCGACATGGAGCCTCTGCCACACAGAATGGGTTGCTGGCCAACTAGATGGTTTAACACCTTTAGGACTACTATTTGCAAAGCACTCCGCACAAGATTTAGTGACTAGATCAAGGTCCATGTCAATATTAGGCCAAAACACCACAGTTCGCGCGAGTGACCTCATAGCACTAGTACCCGGATGACCATTATGGAGTTGCTTCATAACAACAGCTCGATGCACTTCTGGAATAACTAGTCTGTTACGATATAACAACAATTCATTGTGTACTGACAGTTCCTGCTGTATTTTCACATACGGTTCCACTTGCGGATTAACGCCTGTTAATTTCCTCGGAAACCCGAATCGTACAAAGTCCTTTACTTGAGATAAAATAGAATCTTTGAGTGTTGCTTCCTTAAGTACTTCCACAGAAAGTTCTTCAAATTCATTCACCATACTAATGAGTTTAACAATTTCATTTGGTACCTGAAATTTAACTGTGCTATCCTCAATAGGTAATCTTGATAAGCAATCTGCTATATTATTCTTATTACCAGGAATATGTTCAATTGTGTAATCAAAAGACAAAAGAAGGACAGACCATCTTATCAACCTTGCATTTGCAATTTTAGTTATGGGTTTACTGGGGTTAAAAATATGAATCAGGGGACGATGGTCAGTCCTCAGCACAAAATGTCTCCCAATCAAATATTTAGCAAACTTATTTAGAGCAAAAACAATAGCCAGTCCTTCTCTGTCAATTTGAGCGTAATTCATTTCAGTGGGTGTCAACTTCCTACTTGCAAATGATATAGTTGACACAGAGTCATCAGCATGTTGCTGGAGGAGGACAGCACCCACACCAACCGGTGACGCATCCACCTCCACTACTAATTTAGCAAGCATATCCAATTTATTAAGTGACACATGAGAAGCTACAGCTGTTTTTAAGGTGCCAAAGGCATTATTAGCTGCTTTGGACCATGTAAAATCAACACCCTTTTTAGTCAGATCATACAGAGGTGAGGCAATAGTAGCAAAATTCTTAATGAATGAATGATAAAATGAAATAAGACCAGAAATGACTTGAGCTGAGTGACAGTGTGAGGAATTGGAGCATCAACTATGGCTTTAACTTTTTCTTCATCCAGCTCATATCCCTCTCTAGAGAGCTTAAAACCTAAGTACTTGACAGAAGTTACCCTGAACACGGATTTCTGCACATTCAGTTGAATGTTGGCATCACGCAAAGTCCTAAGAACATCTCTTACACGTTTATCATGTTCAGCTAGTGAGTCTCCACCTATAACAATATCATCAAGATATGGATAAACATAATCATAAGAAGCTAATAATTGGGAAATGAACTTCTGAAATATTGCAGGAGCAGAATGGATGCCAAATGGTAACCGTAAATATCTATATAGACCCAAATGTGTGTTAATTACAGATATTTACGGTCTTCTGAGCGACTTCCATTTACAGATAAGCATTCTTGAGATCAAGTCTGGTATAAAACTTATGCCCAGACACATTGGAAATTAATTCTGACATATTAGGTAATGGGAATTTAGATTCATGAAGAATTTCATTCATTTTACGAAAATTCCCACAAACCCTAAGGGATCCATTCTGCTTCCTGACAGTAACAATAGGTGAGGCATACTCTGAAAATTCTACTCTTTCTATAATCTTATTATGTTCTAGCTCTTGCAGTGCACTCTCAACCTCACTGCGTAACGTCAGTGGCACCGTGCGGGCCTTCTGAAAAACAGGAACATGACCAACTTTAGGATACAATCGAGCTTGACAGTTCTTAATAGGTTTCAAACTATCTACATTATAGTCTTCCACAAAATCTTCTACATTTAACTGATGGACATTAATTATATTGCATTTATCTATTAAATTCCTACCAATCAAATTATTTGGAGAGTCTGACCCAACAACTATGAATTCAATGTCTGAATGATTTTGTTGTTTGTACTGAAAAATTTGAAACTTTGACCTTCCCAAATACTTTAATTGGCACTTGGTTATAACCCTGCAATTTAGTTCTACAGTTCAGTAGTGTACAATTTAACTTCTCAAAATCATCATACTTCAATGTAGAAATAGCTGAACCGGTGTCAGTCTCAAATAAAAATGGCTTATGATTCAATTGACAACTAACAACATAAGGTTGAACAGAACTTTTGTTTAATATACAATTTAAATCAAGTGACTCTTCATCATTGGATTCCTCTTCTTGGATTATAACTTCATGAGTCTTCTTCAAATGGGGTTTTGTCATTTGTGGCACTCTTGCCTCTTTCTTTGCTGGTGACGATGCTTGGCCACTGAACACCCTGTCATTGGAGTTGCTCTTCACTTTGCGCTTGCACACTGATGCTACATGGCCAGGCTTGCCACACTCGTAACAAGTAGCATTTCTCAGACGACAGTCCCGTTCCGAATGGTTCATCCGGCCACAGACCTTACATTTTTCCCTTCTTAGCCTATTAACACTTTGAACCTCCTGCTCCTGATATGCTGCTTCTAGATTGGATAAGGTGGCCAATAAATCCCTACTGTATTAGTGTGGTAATCAAAATCTGATAACTTGGCGGTGAAATATGGTTCACTACTGAGCAGCAAGGAACAGTTTGTATTTAAGAAATTCTTCCTTGTTTCCAAAGTCACAAAGTTCAGCTAACTTATTCAAATCCTTGAAGAATAAATTATATGTTTCTTCTTTTAATTTATTTCTGTCTTGAAATTCAGCCAAATGTTTGACAATTGTCTTCTTAGGCTTATACAGTAGCTTCAGGTTAGTTTTCACTTCGGCCAGGAGAGGGCTAACGCCGACCCAGGAGCAATCAAAGCAACAATATCATCAAAATATTGAGTTGGAATGTGAGTTAAGATCAAAACTTACTTGACGAGATTCATTCGTGATCTCTTGAGCTCGGAAAGCAAAGGTCATTAATTCCAACCAGTTATCTAAGGACTGTGACTCTGGCACAAACTTGGGAAACGGTCTGCCATATTCATAGGCTACCCTTAGGCTAAGCAGGCAATTACTAAAGTAAACACTTGAAATCAACCGGGCAATTAACATTAGGAATGCCAATGTTCAGTTAAACATTAGGCTAAGCCTTACTGCAGATTTCCTCAATCAACAACACTGAGTTTCAGTAAACTTAGGCTGCCTCTGTATAGGTAGTAGTAAAGGAAGGCATTTCATCCACGGATCCCATCGTCATCGCCATTGTCATAACTTAAGACTTTCGTGGGCTTAAGGTGGATTAAATACACACTTCGTGTAAAGTACTCACTTGTTTATTGTCCCTTCCCTATGGTACAGGTTTACATCTTAATATACTACACCTAGAGTTATTGCCATGATCTAGCTGCCCTTCTTGTTTACTCTTCTCTTCTTTCTTCTCGATCGGGCCCGCCAGCATCACAAAATAGGAAAAATAGTAATGTCTCTCTTTATCAAGGTTATAACAAGGTTCACTACAGAAAACCCGTTGAGCGGGGACTTTACAATACTTCCCTCCCCCACAAGACGTAAGTAACGTCTGATCAAATTAGGTATCTGCTAGGCTGCTGGAGAGTGCCACGGCTCCGCAAAGTCAGCTGGGGGGTGCAGTGTGAGCGGGAGCAGCTGGCTGTGGCGCTGTCTGGGTACGGTTCCTTCCGGGGGCGGCCACGTGACTTTCCTTTGGGTCGGGCTGACTGCGGGGGTGACGGTTCCCGCGGAGGGCACTGCATGGTATCATCAACGTCTTCCTCCAACAGGGAGGGCTTGAGGCTGTCTACAGACACCCAGTCGTCCTTCCCGTGGATGGCCAGCCGGAATGCTTTGTCATTCCTCTCCAGCACGCGGAAGGGTCCCTTGTAAGGCCTGGTTAAGGGCGGGCGGATGGCGTCGTTCCTGACGAAGACATGGGTGGTGGAGGACAGGCCGGGAGGCGTGAAAGGCGACGTCCTATCGGTATACATTCGCTGACAGGAGGCGAACTTTCCAACCGTATCATGGAACCTCTGGACTGTCAGGTTGTGGCGATCTCCCGTGATGAGTTCACCCGGGACTACGAGGGGCTCCCCGTAGACTTTCTCTGCTGTGGACGGGTCGCCGTTGGCTCTGGGGGTGGTCCTCAGCCCGAGGAGGACCCAAGGTAGCTGGTGCTTTCAATCTTCAGTGGTGCAGCGGGCCATGAGGGATGCCTTCAGGGACCTGTGGAATCTTTCCACCAATCCGTTGGCTGCTGGGTTGTAGGCAGTGATGCTGTGGTGAGAGGTCCCCAGCAGGCGTGCCAGGGTCGGTCCACAGCTCGGACAGGAAAGCAGGTCCCCTGTCGGTGGTTATGTGGTCCGGGACATCGAACCAGCTGATCCGGCTGGAAAGGAGGGCCTCATCACACACACTGGCGGTGGCTTCTTGCATGGGCATCGCTTTGGGCCACATGGTGGAGCGGTCGACGATTGTCAAGAGATACCTGGCCCCACCTGATGGGGGAAGGGGGCCTACCATGTCGACAAGGGTGTGTCCGAACTGTCTCCCCGACTGGGGAAACTCGCCCAGCCCCAACTCGGTGTGCCGCCCTACTTTGCTGGTCTGGCACCGGATGCACTGCCTCGCCCAGGCTGTTGTGTCCTTCCACATACCATGCCAGACGAACTTCTCTGCCAACAGCTTGGCCGTCGTCCTACCGGAGGGGTGGGACAGCCCGTGGATGACATCGAACACCAGACGGTGGCGGGAGGCGGGTCCTAGCGGGCGGGGGTGGCCGGTGCTTATGTCGCTCAGCAGTGATGGCCCCCCAGGGGCGAGGGTTACGTCTTTCCACTTGAGTGACGTGATGGCGGTGCAGTAGGCTGGAATCTCTGGGTCGGCGGTCTGCTCCCGGGCGAGGTCCTCGTATTCGATCCCGAGCTGCACCGCATTGAGCTTGATCCTCGAGAGGGCGTCTGCTACAGGGTTCTTCCAGCCAGGGAGGTACTTGATTGTGCAGGTGAACTCCATGATGGCTGCGAGATGTCGCTGCTGCCTGGAAGACCATGCGTCCCCCTGGTTTGTGAAGGTGTGGACCAGTGGCTGGTGGTCCGTCCAGATTGTGAAGGGCGTACCCTCCAGGAGGAACTTGAAGTGATGTACCACCCGATACACTGCACAAAGTTCCCTGTCAAAGGTGCTGTAGTGGGACTCTGTGGGGCTGAACTTCCTGCTGAAGAAGGCAACAGGTTGGGGGCTCCAGCGACGACCTGCTCCAGGATGGCCCCACAGGTGACGTTACTGGCATCCGTCATCAGCTGGAGGGGGGCGTTGGGGTCCTGGTGGGCCAAGGCGGTTGCCTCAGTGAGGGCGGCCTTCGTCAGGGAGAAGGCCTGCTGCTAGTTGGGTCCCCACACTAAGGGTCGAGCCAACTCGGGACTTACAAAACTGGAGATCCGAATTGGGGCAAAGTCCTTCTTCTTAGCACCAGAATTGCCCACAGAACTGCAGTCGGCCAGACCCTCCAAGGCAGCCAGACCTTCCGAGGCAAGAAGAATTTGTATTCTGTCAAGACAGGGGAGAAGTTTGGTGTCTCGACCAGAATGAACTCCTTGTCTGAAGAAAAGAATTCATCTGGTCAAGAACGCTCTTGGAAGCAAGGACCCCGGCGGTCCCCGACACTCTCGGCCCCTCTGGAACTGCAAGGGTTGTGAGTGATGAAGATTATTCATTGGGGGAGCTGCGGTCCTGTCCCAGGAATCCTCGCACTGACGAATCGGTGCAAAGTTCTCTGAAAAACGAGGGCGGTCTCAACTTGAAGAGGAAGAGGAAGACTCTCGCCATACCGCTGGTGGTAGTAGCAAGTTCCCGGTGGTTGCTTATTGTGGTGGTATGTTGGTCGCCTCCTTGTGACGGCGCTTATCTCCCCTTCCGTGGCCTCCTCCGGCTGGAGGGAGTTGATGGGGTGTGCAGGCGTGGATGCCTGCTTCACTGCCCTCGCTGAGTCTGTTATCTGCTGCGCCGTCCTGATCAGGTCGTTGATCAGCACTGTATAAGGCTCGAGGTCTGGCTCCGAACCTCCGGGAGGAGCTGGCAGAGGAAGATCTCCCTTGACAGGCTTATCTCCGACTGCCTGCCGCTGGCGTCCGTCCTGGGCAGGATGAGGAGGTCCTGGATCACACTCCAAGTCTCTCGGAGGTTCTGGTCGTGTCGGGGGTTGTTCACGAGGTCAAGGGCACGGGCGGCCTTCTCGGAGACCGGCAGGGAGCAGGTCTCAATGAGCGAGGCCTTCAGCTTTTGGTAGGTGACAGGACCTGCGGCAGACACCCACGGGGCGATCTTCCTGTAGATGTCTTCTGGGAGGGTGTTTATCATGGCGTCTGCCTGCAGGATCTCGCCAGCAAGTCCTGCCAACCTGCACTGCCCCTCGACCCTGTAGAGCCATGATGACGGGTTGCTGTGCATGAAGGGCGGCAGCTTTATGGAGAGGGCGGCCTTGTTTGGTCCATCAGGATGGGCAGCACGCGAGGAGTGGGTACCGGTGTGGAGGAGCACGCAAGCCTTGGCGTGGCGGAGGGCACGAGGGAGATATCAGAGTCCGCGAAGTTCGCAGTTATTTGTATGTGGGAAGGAATGTCCGCGTCCATACTCGCTTCTGCACTCTTACTTGGAGTGGGTTACACTCGCATCAATACGTGCTTGGGGTGCGCCGTGTGGGTCTGCTAATGATGCTGGTGATCTGCCGACGAGAGTTGGTATGCCCGAACGCTTTGTTAAAGCGCCATGGTTAGGCCGTTAGGGGCATGGGGTAGTTCATGGGGCCAAGACTAGGTCGCCGTATGGGTCCACTAATGGGTCCGGGAACCACTCCGGGGGTCACCACTGTAAGAGGTGCAAAAAAGAGAGCAGGAGGACATGTACTGCTGGTTTATTAAGAAAGCAGGCCGCTTATAAAGTGGCGTGCAGACATCATACAAAGGCATACAATAGGATACAGGTGACCCGAGGTCAATTGTTCTCAATGTGAAACAGGACAGATAAATACAAATAACATGTAAAGAAAAAAATTACAAGAATTGACACAATAATGTTCTGACACATGTACAATGTAAACAGGCACAAATGAATCAATAACAGATATGTATTTACATAGATAAAAATGTGGCTATTTAGCGTGGCCTAAGCTTGTGGGAAAGGCACCGTAGAAAACGGGAGGTTCACTACAGAAAACCAGTTGAGCGGGGACTTTACATATTCATAATGTTCCACCGAATCTTCTGCATCAAACTGTATGTATGTTTCTGTTTGTGAAGACGCCAAACGTCTCGCCATTTCACATATATTATGGTACTGCATTGTATTCATTAATCTGTCTCGAATCTCATGCAAATGTCCATATATGGAATATCCTGGCCTTTCCATTGACCTACGTTTTATCATTGTATGCTTGTACTGTCTCTCACAATCGCCACCAGTTTGTCTGTCGACAAGCACAGATGTCCGAAATATAAACTCTGTTTTGTCTTGTCTGTGTGTAAAAACTACATTGCGGCTCGCACCAGCCAATAACAACCATGAAGATTCTGTACATTTACTCAGTAAGGAACCAGTAATAAACTAGACAACATCAAGCCAGTATGTCACTCAATACCTTCCTTACACTGTCTGTATTAACACTTAAATTGGGTTCCTCATGGGAACAATCATACATATGCTAACGTACATTATCTATCATTGTGAGACTCGTTAACATAAGGAGCCTAGCCTTATAGGAGTTCAAGAAATCTTCACAAATTTGGTCCTTCGAACTGGATTAGTTTTACTTAGGACAATCAGTGCTTTAGTGCTTCTGGTGATTCGAACCCACCCTCGTGGGACAGCTCGTTGCCTCGATTAACTAACCCATGCCAGTCATTAACTTAATTTGTCTCGATAACAGGCTACTCATTTATGGAATACATTAGCCTCATTACTTTGATTCATTTCCTGTAGCCTTAGAACTACTGTACACAGCTGACAGTTTTCATCGAGAGGTGTTCCATGGAATGTGGAATAGTCACCTTGACATAACCTTACTATTCGTAGGAACTATAGTAGTTTGAGGTAGCGATATTCGAGCATTTACTTAGTTTTTGTTGTTTGCAGTAATTTAACATGCTTATATAAGTCTAACCTAAGCCTATATGTAACTCACTAACCACATGTATAGCAGTAATCAAAGTCAGGTAAGTAACCTATTCAGTCTTGTGTCCATTGATGAATCATTGTCTCGTTCATCATGTCTAGCTTTTATTTGCAAGCTTGACTCGAATCCGAGCTCAATGCTATCGGCTCCTTGTTAGTTGACTTGCAAAGCCCTAGCGTCTATAGACAAGCGCAGGCTAATCTTACACAAGTGTTAATATCCTAACAGAACAATGGGAAATATGGCTGCCAATGCATCGTCTCAAGCCAATGGAGAGGTTTATCAAAAACATGCTATTGCTCTAAACCAGAGAGTGACTAATACAAATTACAAAACTTGTTGGCAGACTAGAACCTCTCACCAACTCGGAGACATAGAGTCCAAGCGACTTGTCCCATAAGTTACCTAGCTTAAGTTTAACTCAATTTAGAGGTGTCACTACCGAGTTGATAAATTTTTTGGATCTTTTTCAGGTCATAGTACATGATAAATCAGACATTGATGATGTCGTCAAGTTCACGTATCTCATTGGAGCTCTCAAGGGAGAACCTTTAAGTCTAGTTAAAACACTTTCAGTTTCAGCTGATAACTACAAAGTTGCCATTGCTCTCTTGAAAGACAAATACCAGAATAATAATAGATTGATTGATACCTTATTCCTTAAACTTCAGAATCTCAATCAACCAGCACATAAGAATGCAGAGATATTTTGCGTTCCGACTAATGTATAAAACTATTCTTGCCCAGTATGAACATATCACACCATCTCCTCCGGAAGAACACATTGTATTAAATCTGATTTATTCTAAGCTGCACAAAGTCACTAGAACTTTCATTCAGAATCGCCTCCAGAAGCTCGACTTCTCATTGCAAGAACTACATTCCTCATTGAAATATCTTTGTGAAACCTTTGACAAAGAAGAACTTTTTCCCAATCATTTGATCAGAAGAACAAAGTAAGCATGAAACAAGCAGTTACCCACGAGAACGATGTAGGCCTACATCGTGGTAAGGGTGACAGGAAACCATTAGTTGCAAAAGACAGTGGAATCAGAAACCTTATTCTAGATGCCAGTTTTGCCAACAACCTCATGCAGTTTTTAATTGTTTTATGTATCTCACTCTTAAATCACTCTTAGATCGTGCTGGAGAATTTAAATTGCCCCAGTTGCTTAAGAGCTAGTCACATTGTAAAAGACTGCCAAAGTAAAAGTAATTGTAGAAATTGCCAACACCGGCATCGTTCAGTATTGTGTTGAGCTCAACAAGTTCAGAATCCCCTGCCCGCACCGGCGCCAAATGCTCTTCAAGCATCTCCACACCCTCCTAATACCTGTAACTCAAACCAACCTATCATGCAGTCGAGCCTTCTGGCCTCAGCTATTCCTACTGCTACCGTCCGCGTAAATAGTAGAGGTTGTAAGTTAACCACATGTTGTTTTTTGATACAGGATCCCAGAAATCCTTCATATCATCGAAATTAGCGGCTAACTTGAATCTGGATATCTTAAAAACCATTTCTCTCATACTTAATGTGTTTGGGCAAGACGAACAATCTATTCAATGTCCTGTTGCACGAGGTGTTGTTTCCTTGGGTAAGGTTAAGTTAAAAGTGAGATTCTTAGTTCACAATAAAGTAAAAACTGAGGTCTTAATGCCTGACCTCAAAGCGTTGTCTGAACAATTAAGACATAAGGCTATCAAACTCGCTGATAGGCATATCCAATCTGATAAATTACAAGACAGAAATTGTCATTGGTCATGAATATTTAGCTAAATTCATTGTAGGCCAATGTGAGATTATTTGAGTCATTGGTGGAGCTATTCCTTTCGGACCTGTTCCTAAAAGGGCTTCAGACAAGCCCTGAGTTTGATTATGTGGCTAGTCAGGCACAATTCGCACTCTGTGCAAAAATAATCATAAATCCAGAATCCAGTTTGTCACGCCTTTGGGAATTAGATATATGGCCAAGTTGCCTTTTAAATCTGAGGCCAGGCCGCCTTCTAACTTCCGTGTTGCCAAATCCCAACTCGACTCACTTTCAAAGGGAAGGTTTAAACGAGAAGTTTCACTCAGAGAACGCTAAGCAGGAGTCATTTTTTGATAAATATAAAGAATTACACTTTATAGAGCAGGTGGCTCTGAAGCCACAAGAGGGCGCATTTTACCTCATCATTCAATAAGAACTCCCGTTAGGGCAGCTTTTCAATGCTAGTAGTTGTAGCAGAAGTACCAAATCTCAAAATGATTGTCTGCATACTGGTCTGTCACTCGTGTCCTTACTATACGATAAATTAATTGAATTTAGAACTAAACCCTTTGCAGCCATTGCCGACATCTCTAAGGCATTCCACCGTATTCTCGTACACCCTAGCCACAGAAAATATCTCAGATTTTTAGAGCTTGTAGGAGATAATCGCGTGTGCTATCAGTTCCGCGTAGTACCAAGACCACCGAGACAAGGCCTGTTGGATATGACGTCATGACGTGATGACGTCGACCCTGGTAGTCCGACGTTAGCGAGCAGTGTTCCCAGTGGCGGTACGAAAGTACCGTTTTGATACGTTTTGGTTTTCCCTGTACGTTTTTACGCCGCTCATATAAAACGGTACTAAATGAGAAAAACTGGTACCTTTTGACTAATTTACGTATCTTTACATTAAAATAAGGATTTATGGTTAAAAACTATATATTTCATTACTATGTTACACTACTACTTAATAACTTTATAAATGAATTTATTCCTAACCATAGACAAGTATTTATCGCATCTGCAGTCACTTAAGATACCCTTTGGCATTACTTTGACCTTTTCAGCATCATACAATAAGAGTCTGTTTAGCATGTGTGACGAATGTCTCCCGCTTATATGATGAGGATCGAAAAATTCATCTCTTATGAACGACTCTTTTAGAGTCATTATTGCGTGTCTTTCCCAAAAGACACCATTCTAGGAAGCGGCAAAGTTGCAAACGCGACAGTCTCGGACTGAACTGCCTGACGCCTGACGGTCTGACCGTCTGAGTCAGGAGACTCAGCCTCAGGACTCAGGACAACGGTCAACCTATATTATAGTAGTGTCAGTGACAGTGAGTGATTTCTATGTGACCATAATCATTTCATTCAATGTAATGGATCACCTTATACCTGTTATGAAAAATTGTGCCCCAGACTCTAAGATATTGCAGAATGTGAAATCTGCATTCAGACATCTCGGGATATAGTAGTTAATTGCATGGGAAGGAGGTTTAGATGAGATAGTTGAGATATTAAAAGTCCAAAAATTTTCCCTCTTATTAGACGAAAGTACAGATGTTTCAAGCACTAAACAACTGGCTGTTGTTGTACGAATAGTAAATAAGGAAAAGGAAATAGTTGAAGACAAGTTTCTTCACTTGCTAGATGTTGAGGATTGTAGTGCTGAATCTTTGTTCCAAATCATTAAACAATTTTTTGAAAAACATGGAATACCCTTTGAAAACATGGTAGGATATGCAGCTGATAATGCAAGTGTCATGATGGGGAACATGGGGATTGAAGGTTAAATTTAAATCCATATTGCCAAATTTGTTTGTTATTGGGTGTATATGTCACTCATTGCATTTATGCTCAAATAATGCGTGTCTAATGCTTCCTAGGTCTGTTGAAGAGTTGTGCAAGGATGTCCATAACTATATCAATCATAGCCCAAAAAGTTAATAATAAAATTCAAAGAGTTTCAAGATTTCGTTCCCAGTTGATTGCCATCAATCTTACATCCTTGCCAGACAGATGGCTTTCACTTGAGTCTGTTGTAAGCAGAATGCTAGAACAGTGGTCTGCTTTACAGTTATTTTTCCAATCTGAATTTTGGAAAATAAAGCAAAATCTGCAAAGGTATTTTAGATGCATTGAATACTCCAGTTATTAGATTATATTTTTCCTTTTAAGCTATGTATTGCCAATTGTAAACAAAATGAACAAAGAGTTTCAAAGTGAAACAGTACAGATTCACGTGGCATACAGTAACCTATGTACACTTTTTAGGACCATCCTTAGCAATTATATTAAGAAGAGTGTCCTGATGGAAACCTCAGATGTATTCTCTGTGAAATTTAATGACCCTAATAATTTCTTACCACAGTCGGAGTTCCACTTTGGTAGTAAAGTTGAAACCAGTTTAGGCAGGGATGTCATACCAGAGTCAGAACTTTCAAGTTTCAAAGTAAATTGCTTTAACTTTTATTTAGAATTAGCAACTCAGATCTATAGGAGATTAAGTGGTATGAACACAATAATGCCTCTTTTAAGCGTGTGTGATCCAAATGTAGTCAAAGCTGAGACAGTAAAATCTTTGGTGCCTTTGTTTTCTAAGTTTCCACAGTTGATAACGGATGAGTATTATGATGAATGTAATGATGAATGGCGTAATTTACCATTTTATTTTGATAAATTCAAGGAATTAAGTAATCCTGTTAAATTCTGGTATGAAGTAGCAAAATTGAAACAAGCCGATGGGCAGTCATTATTTCCTAAATTATCTCAACTAATGCTCAATTTACTGGTACTGCCACATTCATCTGCAGCAGTTGAGAGGATTTTCTCCCAAGTCAATCTCATAAAAACTGACACGAGAAATAGACTTAATACCGAGTCAGTTAATGGCCTTATCCTTGCAAAAGAGAATGGAGGAAACATGCCATGTTATGACTGGGAACCCAGTTTAAAAATGATTACCTCTGCACAAAAAGTTTACAAGAATATATCCTCTCTCTAAACCATCCATAATCAATTGTCCTTTTGATAAAATAAATCCATCTAAATTAGCGTATACACTTGTAATTGAAAAATCTATGTATCAGGTTTGAAAAAAAAAAAAAAAAAATTCTTTCTTTTGTCAGCGTGGCCTGTTTATTATGTTTTAAATATTTGTTTACAATATATTGTTTTTGTCAATCTAGCTACATTCAGATATTCTAATTCAAGCAAATTAATTCAAAATTAAAACATCATATATCATTACGGCTTTAACTGTAAACCTGAAATTATTATTGTGAGTATAATTATATATAGAATGTTACCTAATCTTGCTGTGAAGGTTTAGCAAATAATTTTGCAAGGTCTGTTCTTTTCTCACTACATTCTTCTAGCAAATAATTTTGCAAGGTCTTGTCTTTTCTCACTAATTCTTCTCTTTTTCTATCTTTAGAGGAGGATTGAATGAATTCGGATCACCTTATACAGAAAAAATTAGGTGAGTACCTTTTCTGTACATTCTGATAAAGTGTGATACGAAAATGATACGTTTTGGTGAAAATTGTGTTACTTTTGAATTTTCCCACTGGGAACACTGTTAGCGAGTCTTTCTCTTTCGAGCTTCCTTCCTGTACATCATTTGAGTACGAGGTTTTCTCGTAGTTCCGTTGTTTTATTTGTTAATTGGGCCGTGAAACTTACATGGCATAATGAAGTAGTGTGCCACGGATATATCAAGTGTGTTTTATTGAACGAACTTAGTATGGTAAGTAGGTAAACTGAACACTAAGTTCACTGCAACAAGTATTTGACTTTTGCCTCTGGATAACATGACGATAACTAGCGCTGAATAATCCCGTGGATTCCAGTGCTTGGCTTTAAGCCTAAATTTCATATTCCATTCCATTCCACATTAGGATAACACACAGTTAGGTTTGTCAGGTAAGGTAACATGAGTTAGGCCTGTGCAAGTATAGCCTACACCCAGGTATAGCCTAAGAATTTTGTAGCCAGGAAAAGGGATTTAGGTAGGTGTTATGAGCAGCAAGGTAAAGTGCAATATAAAGAAAGACTGGTTTAGCTTAGATTGAATTTTAGTTGGAATTCATATAAACTAGACTTAACACACAACTCCCAATGTTGCCTATGTCCAGACAACTCCCAGTGTAGCCTATATCCAGACAATGGTAGATCTAAGCTGGCTGTCCGCGGTGAGCTAGCCTATGGCAGTTGATGTTTTTCTATAGAACTTTACCTGGTGAACAAGAACTCAAGGTAATATTTTAGCGGCCAAAAGTAATTGAGCTGTAATTTACCTTAGAAATGTAGCCGATGGTAGGAGGGACCTGTTTGGAATCTGGGTTTTGGGTGGGTGAAAACACTTTCGAGAATAGCTAATGGTAAATGGGATCCGTTGGGCATCCGGGGTTCTGGGTGGGGTAAATAACTTGGGAAAAGGTTTGGGCACCTTACTGTTGTGTTTCCTGTTACATATGCCATTTGGAACACAAAAATCAAGTGAAAAAAAGGCCAGATAAATGGACAGCGGGAGCTGTTCCAAAGGAACTTTTCACACATGCGTCGATTTACAGGGGAGATTTCAGTTCACTCAATGCCCCTAACTGAGAGAGTAGTTGGTGGGTGTTTTGGGTGTTGGGCGTACTAAACCAATCACATTGTAATATTACCTTTTTCTACAGTTTTTTGGTTGCTAATTATGAATTTACCATTAATTTTTGGCAATTTTCACAAGACAGAGCACGGGTACGTCTGTTTCGAACGGTTCATATCCCGTCCGGCAAGTGCAATAACTTGTTAACGTATGGGTACCCAACACCCCCAGGCCAGTACTAAACACGGCGAAGGGACATTCCATTTAGCTGACAACAAACAGATGTACTGCCAGTATCAGAACCCCTAAAAGTGTAGAAAAAACCAGTTGAAAAGGTAAAAACAGGCACGGAGCTAATATATAGATTCACCATAGTGTTCTTTATATGGAAGTGTTATTTTTTTTGGGTAACTGTTATTTACCACCACGTCTCTACGGAAGCCCTACGTCACTTTACCAACTCGTACTTTTCTGACAGTGCCGTAACCCCATTTCCCCCCCCCACTGAGCATATGGCTCCCTAGTGGTTACGTAACCCAAGATGGCAGCTTTTCTTACCTGTTAAGTTTCTTCACCCTGGTCGCAAGCAACGAATAGTGTCCAGTTGAGCTAGACTATGGCAATTGACGTTTTTCTGTGTTGTTTTGCTTGCTTTACCTGAATTTAGGGTAACATTTCACTGGTAGGCTGCTACTAAGCTGTAATTTACCCTTGAGCTGTATGCGACCCACACTATAGATGTGCAGTTTTCAAGGGTCAATTACATTTTAGTTACAGCCAACTGCCAAAATGTTATTTTAAAATCTTGTTCAGCACGTCAAATAACATAGGAAAACTTCAATTGCCATAGGCTAGCTCACCGCGGACAGCCGGCTTAGAATTACCCAGACAACTCCCAGAGTATCCTATGTCCAGACAACTCCCAGTGTAGGACTTAGCAAGAGCTTTGGAAATGGCACAGACATAGAAGTTATAGGTTCATCACAAGTGGATGTACAGTATAGTGATCAAGAAGTAGGCAAGTTACCATTGCCAGTAGTCAAAGGTAAGGGACAAGCCTTATTGGACCTAGTTTGGTTAAGGTGAATAAAATTAGACTGGCCTAGTTTTCTAGGGTTACAGGTACAAAACAGAAGGGATGTCAATAACTAACCTAACCTCATGGCATTACTGTGTTTTAATGCTCATATACATGTATACATTTCCTACAAATATTAAAAGACCATCTTTCCTCTTCCACAGGTAACAGTTGAGTACTGATTTATGAAATAGCATACTGTACAACACAGTACCCTACCTACTGTAAAGGCTAACTGCACAGTACATGTGTTGTTCATGTTTCTGAAGTACGTCACTTAGGAGATTTAATGATTCCTACAGAGGTTCATGATACTAATATCATTGAGTAGATATTGAATAACTTGCAGAGAGCTGACATTGCTGAGTGTATTTCTAAAACCTGCAATAGCATTGCTGTTATAAAATTAGTGATTTCATTTTTGGCAATAATTTTAGATGATCAGTCGAACATTTGCTTGTGCTGAAATTCTTATTTGAACAACTGCAGTTAATGACTGAATAAATTTGATTATTCATCAGAGCTGTTAAAATTTTTTTTTTTTTTGTTTTTTGGTAATTGTTCCCCTCAAAGTTATACTCTTGAGAGATAAGAAATTCCTAATATTGCTGAGGTACTCTACCATCAGGAGCATATAACGTAGCTTGAGCCTTTTTAGCAGAAGGTCTGACACCTTCACCAGAAATATGATAACCCAAATATTCTAATGAAGATACGTTGACAGCAGACTCTTTCTTATTGATCTGAATATTATGCTCTTGCAAAATATCTAAGACTTTACTAAATCTAAGGTCATGTTCCTCTTCAGTTTCTCCATTGATAATTATATAATCTAAATACGCACCGACACCATCATCTGATAACAAACCAGCAATAAACCCTTGAAAAACAGCAGGGGAAGAAGAGAGGCCAAAAGGTAACTTTTAAACTTAAACAAACCCTTATGAGTATTAATTACCAAGTACTTCTGGTTCTCTTCATCCACTGGTATTTGTAAGTAAGCATTTTTTAATTCAATAGTGGAAAATACTTTCCCTTTACCAATCTCTGGTAATAATTCATCAATCTTTGGTAATGGATACTGATCACAATCTAGACATTGATGCAACTCCTTGAAATCACCACAAATACAAACAGAGTTATCAGATTTCATAACAGTAACAACAGGAGCTGCCCATTCGGTTGAACTGACAGACTAAACTATATCATTATTAGCCCAAGTCAGCAAAGCATCTTCAACCGTAGACTTATGGAAAGGAACCGTTCTGTGCGTTCTAAACTTAGGTACTGAATCACCTTTCACATGATTTTTGGCAACCAAACCTACAGTTGGTTTCTTAGGGTACCTCAAAAACAAATCCTGAACGTTTCTGTCAATCTTACTCACTTTAGATGAATCAACTATGCCCATCAAGTAAATACCAATTTTACTCATCAAATGTTTACCACAGAGATTTGAATTCTAATTTTCAACAACATAAAAAATCTGACTGACATTATGATCATTATAAGCAACATCTACAGAAGCCTTACCTAACACATTTGTGTTGACATTATCATATGCCTTTCAATGTTTCTTACAATCTTCAATAGGTAAACCTAAGGTGTGAGCCCAATCTTCACTTATAGTGCTAACTACAGCACCAGAATCAACCTCAAAAGGAACAATTTGGTCCCAAATTGTCACCTTAATTTCATCTTTTACAGCATGAACATTGGTAACTGATAAAAGTTTATCTTCACTGTCACTCAAAACAGTTACATCATCAATTGCTTTAACACTTTTCCTCTATTTATGTACTACAGATTTATGACCATTTTTCTGTGCATCACTTTCACTACTACTTACAACAGCTGTACAAATTTGTTTTAAATGCCCCTTTTTCTGACACTGATTGCATACCCTATCTTCAAAACGGCATTTCACACTATCATGATGGTATCCACAATATTTACAAGAAACAGATTTCTTAAAAAATGACTTCACCTGTTGTACAAGTAGTGACTTTTCAGAAACAAAAGCTTTCTCTAAATTCATAACCCTTTCAAAAATCTGAGTAGAGGTCATGGACTTTGAATCTAAGTTTTCAGCAACCAAATTGGCAAAATAAACTTCATGCTCTAAAGCTATAAACAACTGGTCTCTCACTCGAGCATCAGTCTGTGTACCAAACTCACAATCTTTTGCCAAAGATTTCAGGTCAGCATACAAAACGTTCAAAGACTCTCCACCTTTTTTCCTTCTTTGGCTTATGATCTGTAAGAACTTTCACTTTATTCCCCAAAACCAGCATCTTAAAATGAACCAAACTGCAACAGCCTCTTTGTCCACTGTCGCCATTAACCTCTTATTACTTCCTTGTGTTTTGAACTCCTTGCTATAAAAAGCTATTGGATGAAACTTACCCTCAAATCTCTGCATTAAACATACACCTACTCCTCCTTGACTGGCATCAGTCACTGACGTGAACAGTAAAGGAAAACCAGGGAACTTCAAAACTGGCGAACTCATTAAAGCATCTTTGACCTTCTGAAAAGCCACCTGCTGAGCTTCACCCCATGAAAATTGTACATCATTCCTCAATATATCTGTCAAAGGTGCCGACAATATAGAAAATCCTCTCACAAATCTACCGAAAAACCCTGCCATACCTATGAACGAGCGAACACTTTTCTTATTTTTGGGTGCGGGAAAATTTGCAATAGCCTGGACCTTCTCATCATTCACTCGTACACCTTCTTTTGAAATGACGTCCTAGATATACAATATTTTTCTTCAGGAAATCACACTTGGCAAGTTTAACTTTCAGACCTGCCATCAAGCACTTCTAAATGTTCCCCTATAGAGACTATAGCAACTAATATATTATCCATATAAACAAATATATTTCTCCCCAACATCCCATGGAAAATTGTGTTTACTAGCCTCGTAAATGTAATATGACTACCTAACAAATCAAAAGCCATCCTTGTAAATAAATAGCGTCCCTTCAGGATTGAAAATCCAGTCAACTTTACTCTTTTCACTCAGCGGTACTTGCAAAAAACCCTTGCATAAGTTCAATTGATGAATAAATATTCTTGCCTCCAATCTCCACAAACAAATCTGGTAAACATGGTACCGGATATATGTCTGGGGTTGTTTTCTCATTTACTTTCCTGAAATCCACACGTACACGGATTGAACCATCTTTCTTTGATACTGCTAACAACGGGAAATTAAATGGTGAAGAGCTAGGTTTAATCATACCTTCATCCTCCCACTTGTTAACCTCCTGTTCAAGCTGCTCTCTTATCTTAAAAGGTATTCTATACGACGGGACATACATCAGGTTCGTACTCTCCTCAAAATGAACCTTGCGTTCTAACACATCTGTCAGCCCCAATTTATCTCCTTTCAGAGCAATAGCGTTTGAGTATTCAGCTAAAACCTCACCTAACTGCTCTCAGGCCCGTACCCAGAATTTTTTATGGAGGGGGTCGTTTTTCCCAAAACTGGACCTTTTCTTCTATATATGTCATTGCATATATAGGTATATACAAGATGAAATACTTGAAAATGTTATTTTAGTTATATTAAGAAGAAAAACTGGGCATGCAGTCTATGCCCTTCTACCCGATTAGATGTTATTCAAAGTACTGACTTTGGTTAACAGAATTTACTTATATGTTGAAAGTTGAAAGATTGTTATTTATTACTTTGTAAGTAAAGCTCAATGAAAAGGAGAGTCACAGAAAATATGGACTTCCAGAAATTTTGTGGGGCGTTCGTTCGATCACCCCGACCCTACACCTCGGTACAGGCCTGCCTCTATGCATTCTTTTTAGTTTGCCACACCCAAATGATTTCTAAATATCTCCCTTCTAACCTCCATTTCAGCCTCCGTAAATTCATTTTGCTCCCCCAATTACCGCTACTGATTCCATTTCCTCACTCTACTTATCTAGATCCACAACATGTGTTTCTTTGGTACCTCTTAACTGAATTATTGCAGTTTAGCAATTACATCCATGTAACCCCTTTATATAACACCTTGTTTATGGAAACTGTACTCATTACTTCTTTGAATTTCTCACTGCCACCCACCAAACACACCTATTTATTCGCTTTTACATCCCTTACCTTTACTTTCACTATACCAACCATACCTGGTTCTAAAATTATATCCTCCATTAAATCACCTTGATATACCCTCTTCTCACCAATAGGCACACTTTCTCCCTGTGATTGATTATTTCTCCCTATTTCCTCATTATCTCCCGTTTCAAATACATCCTCCTCCATTTCCTCAGTGCCTATATATGGGATAAAACCCCCAGTTTCACCAGCTGTTATACCTCCTTTACTCGGTAGGCTATATAGAAATCCCAATCCTCCTATATGTTGGGTGCTCCAGTAAAACCTTGTTTCCCAAGTTAACTCCTCTCACCACCAAAACTGATTCCTGTATAAACTGGTTCCCTAGCGAGAAACAAATATCCTCTGCTCCTACAATGTTCAGTTTATGAGCTTGGATATTGTACACTTTATTCTCTGAAAGCTTTAATTGCAACTGAGGGAACTTCGATTGATAAAAGTCAAAGTTCATTAGATTGACCGTCGCCCCTGTGTCCAAAAAGATCTGAAGGCTCGACCCAGCTACGGTTTCTTTCATCACCAGCTTCCGTTCTCCTATATCTCCCAAAAGTCCTACATAACATGAACATTTTATCCTTTCCCTTTTGTTTGTTCCGCCCTGCAAAAATTCTGTCTGTTTCGGGAACTTCTTGGAGATCCTTCTTGAAGAGCTTTCTTACAGCTACTTCCAAGATTCTGGTTTACTACTGGTCTATCATTACCCCTTTTGAGTAACGGACAAAACCGCCAGTTATGTGAAGGATTCCTACACATGCCACAATATTTGGTTTGGCAATATTTCTTAGTATGCCCCTGTTTAGAACAATTAAAGCACTGAATTTGCAGCGTATGATCCATATATTTTCAATCACTCTCCACCTTACTGCAAAAGCTACTAGAACCAAAAGTTCCTTTGGTCTATTGTCGTGCTTTTAGGCACTCCATTGAAAAATGTTCTATCTACCATTGGGCATTTCAACATGTGCGTCTTGATTTGGGGAAAGATAAAAGAGTCCTCAGAAGTACCTTCTATTGGATTATCAAAACTGCTAACTATCGCCTCTGGCACTTTATTTAACAACCATGAGAAATGCAGTAACTTCTGAAAATTTTCTAACGAAACTGAACCTCTATCTACCTAGTCCAAGTCTCTCAGTGTCCCCCACCAAATCTGTGGCTGCGTCAAACAATTGCAAGTTATAATCCACCAAGAAACTCTGGCCTGGCCTAATTTTAATTATGCTCTCATATCCCGAACCAAATCTCCACCCTCATCTGCCCCATATGCAGTTCTCAGAAATTTCTTTAAATCCTCCCAAGTACTACATTTCCTGAGCTCAAAACTGCGACAGCATTGACTGTTGTCTCTAATGTCTAAAGCAAGAAATCCTTTAGCTTCATTAAATGCATCTGTATTATTTTGATTTTTTTGGTATATAAGTGATTTTCTACACTTTTGATAAATATCAACTGGCTGTCTTAAACTAGCATTTACCAAGCCCGCAAAGGGTTGGATAGGTGATGTAAACGTCGTACTCCTATGAGTCAACGACTTATCTCCTGAAGCCCCGCCAGCCATTTTGCTGCCTTTCCCCTTCCTCTTTCTACCTAAACAGAAACTACCCTGCACCCCCGATAAAACTCTGAGTGACCTTAAAAGCATGTAAGATTAAAATATTGCACAATACCCTCTAAAGAAAACAACAAAACACTATTCACCCCCACCCACAATAAAATTGGCCTGATCTTAGAAGCACGTACCCTAAGGAAATAAAACGCTTTCTATATGCCTCCCCATTGACAATCAATAACCTTGCGAATATTGACGTCAGTGTCATATGTTTTTCAAGGTTCACTCATGTGATCTTCCCACAAGAAAAGAAAGAAAAAAAGAAGAATCACAGAGGTGAAATTCACCCTTTGATATTGTCACAGCTTGCATGTATGCAAAAATGCTTACCACACCACAAACCACACGTTATATCACACGTTATATCCAACACACAGTACAACTTATTTCCCGCATGCACATAAGAAAGATACGTTTCCACCCAGAACAACTCAATAAAAGAAAAAAGAGAAGAGAAATTTCTGAATAAACTGAAATAAAAAATACTTAGAAATAAAAGAACTTTTTTCTCCCTCCCTCGTATCTTTGCAACCACTGATATTCACAAAATTACAATCACACTTTTAAACTAAGGCACGAAAATATATTATGATTATGTTTAGAACCACACTGAACACTCTGTAATCGAATCTCACAGAAACCCAACTTGAGCAAGACTGATTTGCCACCGCCCGGTTGCATCCACACTAAAAAAAAAATGCAAGCTCACAATTTCCCCCTATGCAACAAGACACCAACCCTTCAAATCCTATTTCTACTGTGTTTCTGTGTACCTATATCCTAATGACTATCACCATTCACACATCACTCCTCTGTGTGAATTCATAACACTGAAAAATTTAGTGTTTTACCGTTGCCACCAAAAACATCTGTAGCCAGACTTACCTGAAAGTGTTGGTAGATGTGGGCGAGTGATCCTCTCTCTCTCTCTCTCTCTCTCTCTCTCTCTCTCTCTCTCTCTCTCAGGAATACTAAGCCCTACATCTGATGTGTATAAATCATAAACAAAATAACATAAGGCAGGTCAGATATGATAAATGAACATAATATTAAAACAGAAAGAAAAGGTAAATGAATATCTTCCCAAACATGTTATTAGCAACATCTCAACCCCCAGTCACAATCACTATTCATTCCCCATTCTAATTATGCATCTTTTTGTAACCAGTTCACTTAAGTGGCCATGTTCACTTGTTGGTGTGTTTACACATGTCTACCCATGCCTGTGCATGTGCATGACCTTGCATGGCAATGCATGACTATCCATGAAACATCTGTAGAGAGAGAGAAATCATCTCTCATTAGTATTAACACCAAATCAGTTCACATTAACTGCATTACCCCACATAGAAATAAATGTTAAAAGAAATGATAAGCCACTAAAATGTGATTTTACTGTTCATCTTTAATACTTACCCTTACAGCAGGGAAACCCAGTCCTAGAGTCCTCACACTTTGGCTCCTCCAAAACGAGTGTATGGCTTTTCACAAAAGCTCTCAACACTTAACCTATATGCCACTTTTCATTACCGACAAATGCACAAACTCCTTCACAGCACACCATATTCGGGTTCTAACCAGACCAAGCTTCTACAGCATTTGAAACAAAATGCTGATGAGCTCTTCTGGCCATGTATCGCTGACACAGCTGTATCTAAAGGTGACTTACATTTGGGCACTCCTTGCTGAGCTCCGCAGATCATCAGGCATTCACTTATGTAAAGTCCCTGCTCAAAGTGTTCTCTGTTGAGAACATCCCGTTTTCTGTGGTGCCTTCACATCGACCTAAGGTAGATCAGAATATATATTTATCACCATAATGGTAAATTGTATATATGTTGTCTTCTAAACAATCATGCTTTATGTACAAGTAACGAGTTATTTATGCTATGTGTCAAACATTATTGATCACTATGTTCTCTGTATGAACCTGCCCTGTTTTTGTAAGAAATTAGTTTGGCCTCAGGTCACCTGTAAATCTTTGTACCAGCGGTCTCTGCGAACTACACAGACGTCTGCACCCCGCTTTATAAGCAGCTCACTTCATCAATAAACCAGCAATACTTGTCTTCCTGCTCATTATTTCGCACCTCTTTCACAGTGGCAATCCTCGGAGTGGTTCCCGGAAGCCATTAATGGACTCAAACAGCGACTAAGTCTTGGCCCAATAAACCTAATCCACGCCCCTAACGGACTAACTACGACACTCTAACAAAGTGTTCGGGCGTAACCGTCCCTCGTCGGCAGGTCGCCAGCATCATTAGCGGACCCACATGGCACGTTCCCCCAGCGTGTATTGGCGCGAGTATTCCCTCACACCCCAAGTAAGAGTGCGAAATGAGCATGGACGCAGACATTCCCAACCACATACAAATTACTGCGAACCTCTCGGAAGCAGACACCTCCCTTCGCAACCCCCTCCCGCGTGCACCTCCACACAGGTACCGCCACCCCACATGATGACCCCCCCCTGATGGACCAACCAAAGACGGCCCTTAACATAAGGCTGCCGCCATTCACCAGGGAGAACGCAGCATCCTGGCTGTATAGGGGCGAGGGGCAATTCAGAATAGCAGGCTTTACTTATGAGGTGTTAAAGGCGGACATCGCCATTAACACCCTCCCGAAGGAGATATATAAGATGATCGCCCCATGGTTGATGACGAAATTGGGCCCCGCCACCTTCCAAGAACTGAAATCCACTCTCGTCGAGACCTGCTCCCTGCTGGTCTCTGAGAGAGCTGCCCACACCCTCGACCTCGCCCTCAACCCCCGGCTGGAGGGAAACCTCTTGGAAGTATGGCACACCCTCCAGGACCTCCTCCTCCTCCCCGAGACTGACAGCAGTGGCAGGTGCAAAGAAATCAGTCTGTTGAGGGAGATCTTCCTGCAGCAGCTACTGCCGGAGGTCTGTGGGTAGATCACGGACACCTACACCCTGCCAGTCGAGGACCTAATCAGGTTGGTGCACCAGCTGATGGACTCCACGAAGGTGGCCAAGAGGGCGACCATGCCCGCACACTCCGCCAACTGCCTCCTGCCTGAGGACCCCACCATGGAGCCCGTCAACGCCATTGAGCAGAAAAGGCCGTCCCACCAGCAGAAGAGGGAGGGGCCAGGACTTTGCTACTTCCACCGGAGGTTCGGGAGAGCTGCCCGGAGGTGCGAAGCCCCCCACCCTTTCTTCCCTTCAAAAAATAGAGGAGGCAAAAACCAGAAGGTCCTGCAGCGCCTGCAGGAAAGTGGCCTCGTCATCAGGTTTGACAAATGCACCTTTGGCATCGAGAAGGTGGAGTTCCTGAGCCATGAGATATTCCCAGATGGCGCCCGCCCAATGTCATCGAAGGTCGAAGCCATCAAGAAGTTCCCCACCCCTACCTCCATCCAGGGCCGTACAAGAATTCCTTGGGATGGTCAACTACTACAGAAGATTCATCCTGGGGATTGCTCACACCATGGCCCCCCTGACAGAGGTCCTGAAGGGACATCCAAAGACCTTAGTGTGAGGCCCCGACCAGCAGAAGGCTTTCCTCCAGACGAAGGCCTCCCTTGCCAAAGCAACATCTTTAGCCCACCAGGACCCCAGCTCTCCCCTCCAGCTGACGATGGATGCCAGCAACATCGCCTGCGGAGCAGTCCTGGAGCAGGTCATCACAGGGACCCCTCAGCCCATCGCCTTCTTCAGTAGGAGGCTAAATGCCTCCGAGTCCGGTTACAGCCTTCAGCCGGGAACTCTTCACAGCATACCAGGCAGTACGGCACCTCAAGTTCCTCCTGGAGGGGACACATCCTTCACAATTTGGACCAACCACCAGCCGCTGGTCCATGCCTTCACAAAGCTGGGGGACACATGGTTCTCTAGGCAGCAGCAGCACCTCGCAGCCATCGCGGAGTTCACCTGCACCATTAAGTACCTCCCCGGCAGGAAGAACCCGGTAGCTGACGCCCTCTCGGGGATTGAGATCGATTCAGTACAGCTCAGGATCGACTACGAGGACCTCGACTGCGAACAAGCTGCTGACCCTGAGACCCCAGCCTACCGTATAGCCGTCACATCGCTGAAGTGGGAGGACTTGCCCTTCGGCTCAGGAGGATCAACATTACTGAGCGATGTCAGTACCGGATGACCCCACCCCCTGGTACCCGCCTCCAGACGTCGGCTGGTCTTCGACATCATCCATAGCCTATCCCACCCCTCCAGGCTGCTGATGGAGAAGTTCATCTGGTACGGCATACGGAAAGATGCAACGGCCTGGGCAAGACAGTGTGTGCAGTGTTAGGCAAGCAAAGTTGTATGGGACACCGAATCGGGAATGGGGGAATTCCCCTAGCCAAAGAGACACTTTGGGCACATCCACGTCGACATAGTGGGTCCTCTTTCCCCATCAGGAGGAGCCAGATACCTTCTGACAGTCATCGACTGCTCCACCAGGTGGCCCGAAGCTATGCCCATGGAAGAAGTCACCACCAGTGCATGCGTGGAAGCCCTCCTCTCCAGCTGGATCAGCTGGTTCAGTGTCCCAGATGAAATAACAACATACAGGGAACCGGCTTTCCTGTCTGAGCTGTGGACCACCCTGGCACGCCTAATGAGGACCACTCACCATAGCACCACTGCCTACAACCCTGCAGCCAACGGAATGGTGGAAAGGTTCCACGGGTCTCTGAAGGTGTCCCTCATGGCTCATTGCTCCTCCGAAAATTGGAAGTACCAGGTGCCCTGGGTCCTCCTTGGGTTGAGGACTGCCCCCATTGCCAACGGCGACCCCTTATCAGCAGAAAAAGCCTACGAGGAGACCCTGGTAGTCCTGGGGGAACTCGTCGCAGAGGACAGGGATGACATAGGGATGCAAAGGCTCCGTGACAGGGTTGGAAAGTTCGCCCCCTGCCAAAGGACATTCACCGACAGGACGTCCCCCTTCATGCCCCCTGGGCTGTCCTCCGCCACCCATGTGTTCGTCAGGGATGACGCCGTACACCCACCCTTGACTAGACCCTACAGAGGACCTTTCCTTGTACTGGAAAGGAACAAGAAGGCATTCCAAATATCCAACCATGTGTGGGAGGACTGGGTATCAATAAATTGTCTCAAACCCGCATTCCTGCAGGATGCGGCAGCCCCTCGAACAATCTCGGGTGCAGGAAGGAGGCGTGGGCGTCCCCGGAAAACCCAGAAACTGGACAGAAAGGCACCCCAACAAACCGCTGTAGAGGACACTGGGGAAGGCGACCACCCTCTCCAGTTGACATCGAGAAAGCTAGGCGCCCTTCGTTGCCCCAGCAGATACCTGGTTTAATCAGACGTTGCCTCTGTTTTGGGGGGAGGGAGTATTGTGAAGTCCCCACTCAACGCTTCTCTGTTGAGAACATCCCGTTTTCTGCTGTGCCTTCACATCGACCTAAGGTAGATCAGAATATATATTTATCACCATAATTGTAGATTGTATATATGTTGTCTTTCTAAACAATCAAGCTTTATGTACAAGTAACGAGTGATTTATGTTATGTGTCAGACATTATTGATCACTATGTTCTCTGTATGAACCTGCCCTGTTTTTGTAAAAAATTAGTTTGACCTCAGGTCACCTGTAAATCTTTGTACCAGCGGTCTCTGTGAACTACACAGACGTCCGCATTCCGCTTTATAAGCAGCTCGCTTCATCAATAAACCAGCTGTACTTGTCTTCCTGCTCATTATTTCGCACCTCTCTCACACCTCTGCACTGGAATGAGCTGAACACTACATTGTCACATGGTGACACATAATTATAGAAACATATGGGATATGTGGTTGCCTGACTTCTGCACCATCAATAGTGATACTTGTTCCCACAACTTGTGCATGATTGGTTGGAGGAAAGAGCTTGTGGGTACAAAACTCATGGGTGTAAACACTTTTTCCCATAAAAAATAATGGGAAAGGGATTAATTGTTTTCTGGCCCTAAAATGACCCCAAAAAGGCATTTTTAGGCATAAAAACAGAGCTTTTGGTGACAATATAAATAGTATTGAGTGAGAAATACTGAATTTGCCAACATATTAGATGCACTTTTTTATTTTTAAATGTATCAAAAAACTGCCGTAGGCTATGGCATGCACACTGGGTAGGTGTAAAATTGTTGCTAATAATAAAACATTGAAAAACAAGCCTAATTATTACAGTAAATTGTGTTACTGGAATTAAGTATGAAATCACCTTTAAATGACACTAAAAGAAATTTACCATAAATTTACAAAGTTTATGTGTTACCGCAACAGACCACTGGGATGGCGTTATGATTTTGTTTACATCTATTCATTGCAAATGGCTGATAGGCTAACTGCCGAAGTATCGTAAGCAATTTTTCATAAGCTTGTGATAACAGACTGATAATTCGGCTTGTTTTCAATATGTATTTTATCATAAATATTAAAATATTGAAAACAAGCCGCTAACTGCTGATGTATCATAAGCAATTTTTCATAATTTTGTGATAGGCGACTGATAATTTGACTCTTGTGCTCGTGGGTACAATGAAATTTTATTAAATAAAAGTGCTTGTGCCTCTAGTTACTTGTGTCTCCTTACACTTGTGGGTATAGGCTCCACCGTAATGGGTTTGTATGTGATTACATGATAAGGCTGGAAAAACCATGTAAAATGCTAGAGACAAAAAGACCTGGCTATTGTAATAAAAAGGTTTATATTGTCTGTCCCTTTCTCCCCTTGTCAAGAGGAAGGGAGGAAAAGCATCCTTAAATTAAAACCAAATTAATTAAGGATTGGTGCCAGGTTGTGTAACTTACTTGCACACCTCATCAGTCCAGCATGTTCTCACCAGCACTCCTACTCTCTGTCCTAAGTGAGAGAAAAAAAAGTGGAGGGGGACCAGCTACATACTCTCCCTTGCTCTCTGAATACCTTAGATGAGGTACTACCAGTCCCATTAGGGGAGCTGGGCTAGCTACACAACTTATTGAGCAGCACCACAGGACCAAAGGAAAATGTGTCTAAGGACCTGTGGGCCAATGTCCCACAGGTAAAAGGAAGTGACCAAACCCCTGTATTAACACCTGCTGAACTGACTAATTCTTCCTGAATGCCATTAGTCAGGGTAATGCCCCTGACTTTGTGAGTTCTCACTTGCTGGACGTGTCATAAACCCAATTGATTGTCTCACGGAGCTGGACAACTCTCTTTTGCCCCTGCCTGTGCGACTGTTGACATTCATGACTAAGGTGCTGAGTCCTCTTTAGGCAGTACTGCAACACAGCAGCATCTCGCCTGGATCATTACCTAGTAAAGTCCTTTATAAGGTGCTAAATAATGAGCCGGAGAAAACTTACTGCTACTTTATTCAGGACGCAGGCCATTTATATAGCGGCGGACTGACGTCACACAGAGGAATACAATAGAATCTTGGTGACCTGAGGTCAATTACTCTCGACAATAATTACAATGGATAAATACAAGTTGAGTTAAAAGAAAATGGACAATGGCTAATCTAACAATATTCTAATACATGTGCAAAAGAGACATATACAAAATAAGTTGGTAACAAGTACAAATTTACATAGATAAGTGTGGTTGATTCAGTATGGCAGATCCTGCTTGACCCACTCCTATAGGAGTGATATAGAAAACGGGTTGTTCATCATAGAAGACCAGCTTAGTGGGGACTTTGCAGATAACCCCCCCCCCCACACGTGGGTAATGTCTGATTAGTCCAGGTATCTGCTGGGACATTGGAGAGTGCCGCAGCTCCGTGAAGTGAACTGGCGGTTGCGGTGAGAATGGGAGCAGCTGGCTGTGGGTTGCTTTCAGGGGTGGCCCCGTGTCCATCTTTTGAGGTGGCCCGGCTGCAGAGGCAATGGCTCTTGAGGAGGGCACTGTGTGGTGCTGTCTGCTGTTTCCTCCAGGAGGGCAGGCTTGAGGCAGTCGATCGACACCCAGT
The DNA here is from genome assembly GCF_040412425.1 of Macrobrachium rosenbergii. Classification (NCBI taxonomy): domain Eukaryota; kingdom Metazoa; phylum Arthropoda; class Malacostraca; order Decapoda; family Palaemonidae; genus Macrobrachium; species Macrobrachium rosenbergii. The sequence goes on along the minus strand of NC_089763.1, from coordinate 60,975,505 downwards.
CGTCCTTCCCGTGCAGGGCGAGGCGGAAGGCTTTGTTGTTCCTCTCAAGCATGCGGAAGGGCCCCCTGTAGGGCCTGGTTAGTGGGGGGCGGATGGCGTCGTCCCTGATGAAGACGTGGGTGGCGGAGGACAAGCTGGGAGGCATGAAGGTGGTAGACCTGTTGGTATACGTCTGCTGGCAGGGGGCGAACTTCCCGGCTATGTCGTGGAGCCTTTGAACTGACAGGTTGTGCCAGTTTTCCGTGACTAAATTGCCCGGGACTACGAGGGGCTCCCCGTAAATTTTCTCCGCTGCGGACGGGTCACCGTTGGCTCTGGGGTGGTTCTCAGCCCGAGGAGGACCTAAGGCAGCTGGTACTTCCAATCCTCGGCAGTGCAGCAGGCCATGAGGGACACCTTCAGGGACCTGTGGAATCTCTCCACCAATCTGTTGGCTGCGGTGTTGTAGGCAGTGGTGGTGTGGTGAGATGTCCCCAGCAGGCGTGCCGGGGCGGACCACATCTCGGACAGGAAGGCCGGGCCCCTGTCGGTGGTTATGTGGTCCGGGATGCCGAACCGGCTGATCCAGCTGGAGAGGAGGGCCTCGGCGCACGCACTGGCTGTGGATTCCTGCATGGGTGTCGCTTCAGGCCACCTGGTTGAGCGGTCGACGATCGTCAGGAGATATCTGGCCCCACCTGACGGGGGAAGAGGGCCTACGACGTCGATGTGTATGTGACCAAACCGCCTCCCCGGCTGGGGAAACTCGCCTACCCCGGACTCCGTGTGACGCCCTATCTTGCTGGTTTGGCACCGGATACACTGTCTCGCCCAGGTCCTCGCATCCTTCCGCATCCCATGCCAGACGAACTTCTCTGTCAGCAGCTTGGCCGTCATCCTGCCGGAGGGGTGGGACAGCCTGTGGATGACGTCAAATACCAGACGGTGGTGGGAGGCAGGCACCAGGGGGTGAGGCTGGCCAGTGCTGATGTCGCACAGGAGTTTTGGTCCCCCGGGGGCGAGGGCCACGTCCTTCCACTTTAGGGACGTGATGGCGGTGCAGTAGGCTGGAGTCTCTGGGTCGGTGGTCTGCTCCCGGGTGAGGTCCTTGTAGTTGATCCCGAGGTGCACCGCGTTGAGCTCGATTCTGGAGAGGGCGTCTGCTACAAGGTTCTTCCTGCCGGGGAGGTACTTGATTGAGCAGGTGAACTCCGTGATGGCCGCAAGGTGCCTCTGCTGCCTGGAAGACCATGCGTCCCCTTGCTTGGTGAAGGCGTCGACCAGCTGCTGGTGGTCTGTCCAGATTGTGAAGGGTGTACCCTCGAGGAGGAACTTGAAGTGCCGTACCACCCAATACACTGTGCAGAGTTCCCTGTCTAAAGTGCTGTAGTGGGCCTCTGCGGGGTTGAACTTTTTGCTGAAGAAGGCAATGGGCTGGGGGGCGCCGGCGACAATCTGCTCCAGGACGGCCCTGCAGGCGATGTTGCTGGCATCCGTCGTCAGTCGGAGGGGGGGCGTTAGGGTCCTGGTGGGCCAACGCTGTTGCCTTGGCGAGGGCGGCCTTCGTCAGGGAGAAGGCCTGCTGCTGGCTGGGTCCCCACAGTAAGGATTTCGGTTGGCCCTTCAGGATCTCCGTCAGGGGGCCATGGTGTGTGCGATCCCGGGGATGAACCTCCTGTAGTAATTGACCATCCCGAGGAATTCCCGGGCGCCCTTGATGGAGGTAGGGGTGGGGAACCTGGTGACGACTGTGACCTTTGATGCGAGCAGGCGGAAGCCATCTGGGGATATCTCGTGGCCTAGGAAGTCAGCTTTTTGGATGCCAAAGGTGCACTTGTCGAATCTGACGATGAGGCCATTCTCCTGCAGGTGCTGCAGGACTGCCCGGATGTACTGCAGGTGCTCTTTGGGGGACCTGGAAAAAATTAGAATATTGTCCACGTAGCATATGCAGAAGTTCAGGTCCCCTAGGATGCTGTCCATCAGCCTCTGGAAAGTTGCCCCTGCATTACTCAGGCCGAAGGTGGAGAAGGCGAAGATGTAGGACCCGAAGTGCATGATGATGGCGGTTTTTGGGATATCCTCTGGAGCAACTGGTACCTGGAAATAAGATTTTAAAAGGTCTAATTTACAGAATATTTTGGCCCTGTGAAAGGAGGCCGTGAGATCTTGCATGTTTGGCAGAGGGTAGTGATCAGGTTCAGTTGCGAGGTTGAGCTGCCTGTAGTCGCCACAGGGTCTCCAGGAACCCTCCGGTTTCTGCACCATATGGAGGGGAGAGGCCCACTGGCTGGAGACCTTTCTGCATTTGCCCATCCGCTCCATCTCGGCAAAGGTGCCCTTGGCCTCTTGAAGGCGCCGAGGGGGAAGCCTCCGGAACTTTGTGTGCACTGGGGGCCCTTCGTCTTGATTTGGTGGTAGGTTCCGTGCTTTGCTGGAGCTCTGGGTACCTGACGGAGATCAGGCTTGAACATGGGGAACTCCTTCAGCAGCTGGGCATACTGGTGTGTGGTGACTGAGCAGATGGTAGGCATGCTGGGTCCCAGTGCCAGGGGGAGGGACTGGCAGGAGTCGGTGTCGAGGAGATGCTTGTGACCAACGTCGACTGCCAGCCCAAAGTGGACAAGGAAATCCGCACCCAGGATGGAGATCGACAGGAGCCTGGTGCCGTAGGAGAGGATGGGGGGCCTGTTGGCGGCCATCAGGAAGGCAGCCGGGTCCGGTGGGCGCTTGCGGTCCTCCCTGGATGGTGGAAATACTGAACGAACGGCCCCGGTGTTGACCAACACCATCCTGCCAGAGATGGTGCCACGGACATAGAAGCCTAATGGTTTTGGGCTCCTGGCGTTCCTCTGCTGCCATGGCGACCTGTTCTGTTGGCTGCCGCCTCCCCCGTTTTTTGGATGGGCAAACGAGCAAGGGGGTTGGCAGTTTCGGGCATCCTTACCGTACTGCTGGTGGTAGTAGCAAGGACCCGGTGGGTTTTTCTTGTGGTAATGCGCTGGCTGCCTTCTGATGACGGCGCTTATCTCCTCCTCTGCGCCATCCTCCAGCTGAAGGGAACTGATGGGGTGTGCGGGCGTGGATGCCCGCTTCGCTGCCCTTGCGGAGTCGGTCAGCCGCTGCGCTGTCCTAATCAGGTCCTCGAGCGGCATGGTGTAAGGGTCGAGGATCTGCGTTCGGACCTCCGGGAGGAGCTGATGGAGGCGGATCTCCCCCGATAGGCTGATTTCAGACTGCCTACCACTGCTGTTGGTCCCGGGAAGGGTGAGGAGGTCCTGGATCACGCCCCAAGTCTCCAGGATGTTCTGGTCATGCCGTGGGCTGGTGATGAGGTCGAGGGCGCAGGTCTCGGCGATCGACAGGGAGCAAGTCTTGACGAGGGGTGTTTTCAGGTGGTGGTAGGTGACTGGACGTGTGGCAGACACCCACGGGACGAGTTTCCTGTAGACCTCCTCCGGCAGGGTGTTGATTACGGCGTCGGCTTGTAGCACCTCACCCGTGAGTCCCACCAGTCTGAACTGTCCCTCGACCCTGTACAGCCATGATGTTCGGTTGCCGTGTGTGAAGGGCTGCAGATTTATGGCGAGGGTGGCTTTAGTTTGCTCTGCTGGGAAGGGCAGCATCTGGGGCGCGGTTAGTGGTGTGGAGGAGCGTGTGATTCTTGGCGCGGGGGAGGGCGCGGCCAATATGTGTGGGAGGTAGACATCTGAGTCTGCGAGGTTTGCGGTTAACTGAATGTGGGAGGGAATGTCCGTGTCCCTGCTCACTATTGCCCTCTTAATTGGAGTGGGATACTCGCATCAATACGCACTTGGGAGCGCGCCGTGTGAGTCTGCTAATGACGCTGGTGATTTGCTGACGAGAGTCAGCATGCCCAAATGCTGGTTACAGTGCCATCTTTAGTCCGTTAGGGGCGTGGGGTAGTTCATGGAGCCAAGACTAGGTCGCCGTCTGAGTCCGCTAATGGCTCCGGGAACCACTCTGGGGTCACCACTTTAAGAGGTGCTAAATAATGAGCCAAAGAAAACTTACTGCTACTTTATTCAGGATGCAGGCCATTTATATAGCGGCGGACTGATGTCACACAGAGGAATACAATTGAATCTTGGTGACCTGAGGTCAATTACTCTCGACAATAATTACAATGGATAAACACAAGTCGAGTTAAAAGAAAATGGACAATGGCTGATCTAACAATATTCTAATACATGTGCAAAAAAGACATATACAAAATAAAATGTTAACAGGTACAAATTTATATAGATAAGCATGGTTGATTCAGTATGGCAGATCCTGCTTGACCTGCTCCTATAGGAGCGATATAGAAAACGGGTTGTTCATCATAGAAGACCAGCTTAGCAGGGACTTTACAGTCCTCTAGGAAGGGAATCGAGAAGGACTTGAATCTGGCATCAGGGACTGACTGGCCCTGACTTTGCTACGAAGTCTGGGACAAATTCAAGTGAAACCAATCCCTATCCCCTGAAGTGTTTTACATTGAAGGAAAGGCCATGAAGGTTGCATATTTTCTTCACTGATGCCAGGGTAAGATGAAAACAATCTTAAGGCCCTGTTCACATGAGGCAGAATCCGCGGTGGCAAACCTGTGGATGCAAAAAGCGGTGACCGTGCACATTATGGCAGTTATCCGTTATTCATTCAGTATTAATATGGTTCATTCAGTATTAAAACTATGGAAATAGAGGATATATATATATATATATATATATATAAATATATATATATTCAAAATATATATATATGATATATATATATATATATAATAATATATATAATATATATAATATATATATATGTATATATATATATATATATATATATATATATATATATATATATATATATATATATATATATATATATATATATATATATATATATATATATATATATATATATATATATATATATATATATATATATATATATATATATATATATATATATATATATATATATATATATATATATATATATATATATATATATATATATATATATATATATATATATATATATATATATATATATATATATATATATATATATATATATATATATATATATATATATATATATATATATACAATGAGACAAGACAGACAAAACAACAGGCAAATTGGAGTAACAGAAAGGCGTTCTTTCTTCTTTATCCATTTATTGTTACGCCTCCTTTCTCCCCTCCTTGCATTGCTTGTCTGTGTCAGTTTGCTTTATACTACCGGTGTGGGTACGCCTCCTTCTGCTTTTCTGTTCCTTTTTAAATATTTTTAAAAATATTTTTTAAATATCTTTTAAGTGCTTTTAAGGTTGTCCTTTTTTTTTTTAATTGTCCTTTAACATGGTGTTAAGTATATAATGTGTATACCTTTTAGTGTTAATACATAAGTACTGTTTAAGTTCATCGCTTTTTCAGCCTGGAAGATGTATCAAGAGATACGAAACGTCGGCATAGCAATAAATGGATAAAGAAGAAAGAACGCCTTTCTGTTTCTCCAATTTGCCTATAAATATATATATTAATATATATATATATATATATATATATATATATATATATATATATATATATATACATATATATATATATATATATATATATATGTATATATATATATATATATATATATATATATTGTATATATAGATGCTGTATATATATATATATATATATATATATATATATATATATATATATATATATATATATATATATATATATATATATATATATATATATATATATATATATATATATATATATATATATATATATATATATATATATATATATATATATATATATATATATATATGTATATATGTGTGTGTGTGTGTGTGTGTGTGTGTGTGAATATCATTCTATATATATTTATTGGATAGAATATATATATATATATATATATATATATATATACATATATGAACATATATATATATTATGTTATATATATATATATATATATATATATATATATATATATATATATATATCATTCCTTTTGAACCATTTCCTCCATTTCCATATTAATACTGAATGAACCACGCGGATAACTGCCATAATGTGTACGGTCACTGCTTTTTGCATCCACAGGTTTGCCACAACGGATTCTGCCTCATGTGAACAGGGCCTTAAGATTGTTTTCATCTTTCCCTGGAATCAGTGGAGAAAGTAGTGTGTGTGTGTGTGTGTGTGTGAGTAAATGGCATATATTCAACAGCCCTATCAATCTTAACATGCTTTTTGTTGAGGATATGATACAAGCACATAGCATTTTGCATAACTTTGTAAGGGCACAGGGCACGAGATGCTTATAGGTGGTACAAAGATATGCTATTTTAAGCACTACTGATAAACTTGTCTGAAGAAAATGTACTGAGAAGAAGCATGTTGCTACCTCTGCAAGAGATCAATTTGTAGTACAATGTAAAGAGTATAAACTTAGAAATTCAGTAAAAAGTGTAGATAAGCTAACTATGACTTTTTTCTTTAGTTTTTACCAAAATTTCAGATAATTTCAAGTAGTTCCTCCCAACACTTTTTCTTGGCTATTTTTTTGTAATCATCTGATCTCATGTCCCACATGGCTGGATGTTTTTCAACTTCATCAAAGAAAATGTCGGTATCAAAGCGACTAGTCTCCATTTTGAAGAGTGGCACAGGCAAATCCAAGTGGTCCATATGAACAGACACTATTAAACATGTGTATCTCAAATTGCGCGGATGCTGTGCAGTTGCAAGGGGAAACTCAGACTGTGCGGATGCTGCGGTGGTTAACAAATCCACATGGTTGTGTGTGTACACCCCTGTGCTCTGCCACTGACTTAGTATCTGAGCAGATAGAACCGCACGGATGCAACTGCCTTGTGTGAACGTGGCCTGAAGGTTAGATCTTTGTCTGACAAGTCTCTAAGAGGCTTGTATGGGCAAACAAGTGAGGCTCCCCATAACGATAGTCACACCTCACTCAGGGACCCTGAGTTCCCTGGGAGGACAAGACTGTTTGAAGCTCTACAGGAGCATGATGATCTCCTATGAGAAGGAAGAATCTACTCCTTTAAGTCTCAATATGTGGCCTAAGGCAGACCTATAGCTTCACTTAACAAAGGAAGACAAGGAAGTTCACTACCTGTTGAAAAATGGCTCTAATGGGAGAGGTGCCCTGTCTATGACATCAGTCACAGAAGATAGGCCATTTCCCCTGGTAAACAGCTGCTGAGGATTTACATAATTGTTCAGAATCTTCACAGTTCAGCACAAAACCTCTTGCTCAAAGTAGACACTGAATAGTCTTCAGGAGTGAAGGTTTATCAACTTCATGGCCTAATAATACCTCTATATGTGTGGCTGGAACAACAGGTTGTGCCATAGGGGCGACTGTCTCTAAGGACTCTGGAAAACAGAACCGGTAGGCCTAGATACCTTTCAGCTTGAGGCCATTTCAGTGCTACCAGCATCAGCCTGAGATTCGGGGGTTTAAGCACTCTTTTGAGGATTTTATGAATCAAACAAAGCAGGGAAAAAACATACTCATCAAGGTTGCCCCATGGGTGTTGGAATGCTTCTTGCATGGCTGCCCATGGGTTGGGAACTATCAAGCAGACTATCAGGGATTTTCTGTTGTGCCTGGTGGCAAGCAGGTATATGCTAGGAGACCCCCACACTTCATATCACTTCTCCACCTACACAGGTATGTAGAGACCACTTGGTCTCTATTACCTGTGTTTGGCAGCTGATCTTGTTTGCCACTACATCTTTAGAACCTGGAATGTACCTGGCTGACAGCTTTACTGAGTAGGTCACTACCCACTCATGCACCTGCGTTGTCAATTGGTGCAGTGGAGGTAAGACTAACCCACCCTGCTTCTTGATGCATCCAAGAACAGAATCATCTCTGGAGGGGGATGTGAGGTTCCTGTAATCCAACAACCAAGTAATGTCCTACCTGAGGAGGGGAACCAAAATAAAAGAGGGTCTGTTAAGGGGGACCAAAACCCTCTGAGACTCCATGAAGGGAACGCAGGTGAAGGCACCCATGAAGGACCAACTTCTTCAAGGACGAAAGGTGGCCCAGGATGATTTGCCACTGCCAAGCGTGTTGTTCCTGTTGAGACAAGAGCTTCACTGCAATCTCTTTGAACTTGCTGATGCGAAAGTCTGAAGGAAAAACTCTAGCTGCTACCATGTCTGTCAGCATGCCCAGGTACTTTACCCCCTGCTTGGGAATGAGATCAAACTTTTCATAGTATATCATGATCCCCAGATTGCTACAAAACTCAAGGAATTGGTACTTTCTTGCAGCAACTGTGAGTAGGAGTATGTTAGGACAAGTCATTAATTGAGATACCTCAAAAGACATATCCCATGTGAATTGGCCAAAGATGAGACTCGTGACACTCACGTGAACACTTGAGGAGCAGTCGAAAGCTCGAAACACAGTGCCCTGAACGGGAAGACTACCCCTCTGAGGGTAAAGCAGAGGTACTTTCAAGAAGACCTGTGCATGAGTATCTGAAAGTTTATATCTTTCAGGTCTATCAAAAGCATGAAGTCACCCTCTCGGATGGAATCTAATGTGGAGCAGTTTCCATGATGAACTGGGTTTGACACACAAACTGGTTCAATGGAGAGAGGTCTATGACCAGTCTCCAACATCCTGTCACCTTCTCTACCAGGAACAGGCAGCTATGGAATCCTGGAGTCCAACCATGCACGACTTCCACTGTGCCTTTCCTCAGCATTGCATTCATCTCCCCTCAGAGGGCGAGATCCTTTTGTGAGCTGGGAATATAAGTGTGAAATCGGACTAGATCACAAGTAAGGGGTGGTGGAGACTTGAAGGGAAGTAGATATTTCTCCCGCAGGACGTCTGCTACCCAGGTTTCTACTTTGTGTCACTGCCACATTGCCAACTGGCAGCTGAAGGGAAGGACTGCTTCTGTTAGTGTCCTTTTCCCTTCTTATCCTTAGCCCCCTTCCTAGGAGAGGCAGGGGGCTGAAAGGAGTGCAGCTGAATGCCTTTTCCTACAGGAGCAGAAGTAATCTGGGGAACTTGATGAGAAGCAGAGGGGTTAAAAGAAGCAGAACTGAATGCCCTTCCCTACAGGAGGAGAAGTTGTCTGGGGAGCCTAACAAGAAGCAGTGGAAGTTGGGGCCTTCTTCTACCCTGAAGTTAAAGGACCAGCCGAACCTGAAGGTGTGGCCACAGTGCCTTGTGAAGACCAAGAGGTCTTATGGGCCTAGTTCCCAAGAGTTCTGTTGTTGTCAACAGCACCCTGTCCACCACAGTCTCTACTTCACTCTGAGGAAAGAGAGAGACAGACCCCAGAAGTGGTCTGTTTTTTAGCACAAGCACCAACTCCGGTCCGAGGTTTCTAGATTATTATTGTTATTGATATAGTTTAACCAGACCACTGAGCTGACTAATGGTTCTCATAGGGCTGGCCTGAAGGATTAAAATGAGATGGAGTACCAGGTCTAGGCCATAAGCCAAGCACTGGGACTAAATAATGAATGGAAATGAAATTTTAAAAATCGATATACAAAAGGCATATGCTTCTACAATGGAACACGCTCACACATTAAACACGTTTCCATCTGCACAATAAGAAAAAAGTAAGTAATGATAAAAATCAGAACAAGTTAAAATTTTTATATTTCGGATTTTATGTTAAATGCCCCCTGGGATTTTGTATTTTCATGAATCACTTTTTATATTTTACCCATCGATTTCCAGCTCTTCATGAATATTAAAATTGGAACAATTGAAAAATAGATTCTGATAAAATTTGATCAATCGATCTATTCCCAAAAGTTGATAACCGTTGCTGGTTATATTTTGTATATTCACATAACACTGTTTAATTGTTATTATCACTTTGCATTCTGAGTGTTCGGGAGCAGGGTCATGTGGGCTGCTCATTAAGTACCCATGTGTCAGACAACTATGACCTATTCAGAGACGTATCAGTGTGTCTCTCTCTTTGGTAGGATGGACTCCATTTCCTGTCAACAGGTTTTATTTGTTATAATTTATTATTTTCAGGTTCTTCATTCCATATTTTTTGCCATTTATTTACAACACCTATTTTTATGGATGTTATATAATCATTAATAGGGATATTTACATTTGATCTTGTCATATGGGCTGCTTCTTTGGCTGCTTTATCAGCCTCTTTATCTCCCTTAATCTTACATGGGCAAGGGTCCAACATATTGCTAAAGATTTCCCATTATCATATAACTTATGGAGTAATAATTTGTTGTACAATATTATTTTTTGGTTTGTAACTTTGAATAGCTTCTATAGCTCTTCTCGAGTCGCTAAAAATCACAAAATTAGTGAATGATTTTTCTCTAATTATTTTTATGGGTGATGCAATTGCACACAACTCTGCTGTTGACACTAAGGCATTATGTGGTAAAGAGAATTGATACTTTTTTGTCTTGGGATACTGCTGCACACCCCACTCCATATTGTGATTTAGATCTGTATGTGCATATTGCATAATGTGGACCTTTGCTGATTATATAGTCTGTTGTGAGTTGTCTATGGTGTTCTGGGGTATATGAGTAGCTTTTTGATAAATATCTTAAGTGTGTGCAAATTCTTGTTTTATTCATAGTCCAAGGAGGAGGTAGTTTTACTATTGAAAGTAACTGTATAATCATATCCAGTGACTCAAATAATCTTTTTGCTCTAATTGGGAAAAGGGTGAATGATTGTTTATAAATATATCACTTAATTCAAATAATTTTTGTTGTTGTGAATCATTTGTCTGAATGCTTAGGGCACTTTTCATTGTTATTAATTCTCTTGCAAAGATGAGTTCGGTGATGATCTAAAGGCTTCTGAACATATCCTAAGGGCTTAGCTGTGAATTAGATCTAAAGTTTTCAGTGCTGTGTCTGATGCTGAGTCATATATTTCGCTTCCATGATCAAGGATACACAACACTGTTGCTTTATACACTACAGCAATGGTTGTGTCTATCGGCTCTCCAAGTAGTGTTGGATAGTTTTTATTAGGTTAACGTAAATTTTTCCCTTTATATTTGGCTTTAAGTAAATTTAGATCAGCCTTGTTTCTTTTTAGTTTTTAGTATTGTTCTTAAGGAACGCCAGTGCTTTGTAAATATTAGGTGTAAGATGAGTTTCAAATATTTGTTTACAGTTTTGACGCCTCCTCCCCACTTGCTTACGTTTATTAACTATCGTATTAACGATTGTTCTGTTATTTTATTTTTCGAGTGCCGTTGGACGCTTGTGATCGACGTTTGGCCGTGAATGTTGTGGCCCGTTCAGTGCGGGCTTAACTTCTCCCTTGATTGTACTTAGCTGGCACCTTTGAAATATTATCTTGGTATCCGTGAATTAATTCTGGATTCACGTCTTCCTTCGTGGGTGCTCTCTTGTCACCTGCGACGTGAGTTTCTTACGCTCTATGTGGCTCGCAGGTACTTCTGTCACCTGCGACGTGTTACCTGTTGTTGCCCTGGTGAGAGGGATTTTCTCAGGGTGTTGATGGCGTCCCTGTTCTCTGCCACCAACAGGAGCTGAATTGTCACTTGGTCTCTTCTGTCAGGACGCCTTTAAAGCTGCTGTTGGGAGCAAGTTTGCTCGTGAGGAGGCCCGTAGGGTGGCCATACCCAGGTAGGAGTGATTATCTCTATTTTGTCAGGCAGGACCGCCTTAGACACTTGTATTTGACCTGGTGTGTGTGACCTCTCTTGACAGCAGAGGTAGTAGTTGGATCACGGCCTTCATATTGCTTTGTTTTCTTTCTCATAATGTGAGAGTATTGTTAAAATATTAATATATATCATTTAATATGTTTAGCCGTTATTTTTATGTTGTGACGTTAGTGTCCACTGACAATTGAATTATGTTGTAGTGTAAAGATTTATTGGAGTTTAGTTTTGTGGTGATAGGAGGAGATTAAGTGTTTTCTTGCTATTCATTCTCTGCCTTCCTTTGCTTACTTTTAGCTTTAGGTTATTGCGTTCAGGTCTGGCCAGCAAAAGTGTTGGATCCAACGGAGTATTTGTTAATGCTGATCTTCCTCCCTTAGGTAGGGCTTAGCTTTATTGGTAAATTTACAGTTTCGGTCAAATTCACATTTCCGATATAAAATTACATTTTCCCTAGCTTAAATAGTGTACTTTCAACGAATCTAACCTTTATTTCTACTGCAAATGACTAGATTTTGAGATACATGGCCGCCATGGGTACCGCTCTCAGTTTGGGTGGTGCTTAGCCACGTAAAATAAGCGGCTTATGCACATTTTAAATGATTGTTGCAAGCTCATATATATGTTCTGGCAAACGGTAATATTAATTCTTCCTTCCTTGCCACAGGGGTTACAGGGAACGAAATTTTACCCCTAACGCCTAGTTACAGTTTCGGTGAACTTCATGGCCGAAACTGCAATGTTACTCTTTTCGTTAACCACTTCTCTTACCTTAAATAGATGGTAGTACTAAATGTTCACGAAGAAAGGTATTCCTTTTAACCTGTGGAGTTCCATTGTAATGTCCATGGAAACGACCAACAGCCTCAAAGTAAGACAGAGAACACCCACTGCAGACGTGTGTTTCGGAATCCATGGCAGTCAACTGAAGCACACTTTTTGTAGAAAGCCGGCTTATTCCAAAATCGCAGTTAATTGGATATTCTTGAAACAAAGCAACCAATCAGGTTTCAGCATTTGTACCGTACTTATAATTCATAACGAAAAACAAAAGACGATTAGGCATTTTTACCCACAATACATTGACAAAAAACAAAAACGCATCAGCAGAAAAACTGACATGGCAGCATAAACGCATCCCTGCGATAACAAGGCACAATATTCATTGGCAAATATCTCCGTAACTCTTAATTTGCGGAAGATGCGAAATATTTAAATAAACAAGTAAATAAGTATTTCGTATGAATCATGACAAAAATATATGATAGCAAGTAAAAAAATATTAGATATCCGAATTTGATCGAAACTGTAATAATACCGCTTTATTAGCTGTAAGTAATCCTACGGGATTTGTAAAGGACCGAGGACCGGTATTTGTCCTTTTTTGTAGTCTTTAAGTTATTTTCAAAGACTCAAGGTTGATTTAAATGCTATTTCTTTAAGTAATAAATATTGCTAAGTTTTCTCAAGAGTTTGTTTCCACTGACCCTTTTGCTCTGAGTTACTTGACAAACTGACAACAATCTAAAGTGTGTAGTAAAGACCTGCACCACCCCACAAGAGGTTGTAACAGTTTTTTAATTAGATTTAATGCTTGTTTACATTTTAATTTCATGTATGTTAACTAGGCTTTCCAATTCAAGTGAATATCAGACACTAATCCTAAAAAATTGCAGTTTGACCAACTGGTATAGTATGATATCTGATTTTTAAATCTATATTACTTCACCTTTTTTCCATATTTTATTCTTAAAAAACATGACTGCTTGAGTCTTGTTTATAGATAATTTGAAGCTTACAGATGAGGCCCATTCATCTATTTTTATTATAGTTTTATTAACGATTTGCTTTGCGTGTTTTATGTAAGATGCTGAATGGCAAAATCATTCATATGCAAGTTACTTTTAATTCTAGTAGGTAGATTATTACTGATATCGTTTATTGCTAAAGTAAACTGTGTGCCACTAAGGACGCATCCTTGTGGAACACCATTTTCAAGTGGAAATGTTCTTGGCAAAACCTCATTAATTCTCACTTGAAAAGTGCGATTTGTCAGAAAGTTTTGGATAAACCTAGGTAAATGTCCATGGATGCTGTTTTTATTTAACGTTTTTAATGCATACCTCCGTGCAGTATTCCTTTTTGGTGTCAAAAAAGACAGCTACAGTAATATGTTTTCGTTCAAATCCACTATGTGTGTGGTCTTCTAAGGCAGAGAGAATCTAATGTAGATCAGTTACATTGTGACCCGAATTGAGTGGGAGTCAAAGTTCTATTTCCTCGAATCTGCCATTTTCTTTAGTAATTCGCATAAGCAACTTGTTACAGAAATTGGTCTGTAATTATTTACATTACTGGGATCCTTTCCAGGTTTGGGGATAAGAATAATTATAGTTTTACACCATTCACCAGGAACTAAATTTCGAAGCCATAAATGATTAAAAACTGTAATAAATATGACTTTGCCAAAGGTACTAAGTGGCATATCATCTCAAAACAAATATTGTCACCTCCAGGAGCAGATTTATTGCTGTTCAGGAGAGCATCTTCCAACTCTTCCATATTTAATTTTCTATTATAATATATATCCGCTTCTTCTTCTTCTTCGTTTAACATGCTTTTTTTCCCATTTTTCATATGGGGTAAGCACGATGCCTTCTTTGAAGGGCTTTTGATTTAGTGTTGGGGTAGGCCGTAGCCTCGATCGGCTGCCCTGCCTGACATCGCTTAGACCCCGGTAGCACATGTGTATTTGTATCATGCCAAATTCCCAGCTTCCTTTCTCCCAGCAGCAAGGAGGCGTGCGTGGTTAGACCGACAGTTCGAGACATGTAAGACGTCTGTTATGTTTTTAGATGATGTTGGAGTGGCTTTGTTTTTTGTGTATTTGTCTGTAACACCCATTTGCTTTCAGCAAACTTATCCGTTGATTACATACATAATCCCGGGGTGTCTACACGGATAGCAAAGTGTCCGCTCCTCTGACCGGCCGGCTGTGGTTTTGAACCCGCGACACAGACTTCTTATGAAGTCCTAGTCTGCTGCTCTACCGACCGAGCCATCGAGGCTCCATTATATTATATATCTGCTATTGTTTCAAAATTTGTTATCAATTCTATATAATTTTTCTTTGTGCGGAAGTGCACATCTAAATTTTTATCAACACTTACTTTTATTAAGTTTTCTCCTATTATGTTACTTATTTCTTTTGGATCAAGTATTCTTTTTCCATCTTTTAATATGGCATGTCTAGATGGTTTAACATGGGTACCATTTATTTTCCTGAATTTTTCCCATATTTTTTTGTATGGGAGTATTATTAGAGAGACCTCAAACATATTTCCTTCATGAAATGATTCTTCCTTGAGTTACTTCTGTTTTAAATGTTGCAGATATTTTGTTGTATAGAGGTTTTAATGTATCAGTTTCTAGTAACAATATAGTAATTTTTTTGTAAAGGTCCTTCTAATATCGGTAATGTTTCAGTAATATTATTGAATTTTTTACTCAAATTATCTAATCGTCTCCCTATTGAGTATTTTATTTTTATCAATTCTTTCAGCTTATCAGATCACCATGGAACTTTGTGTTTTGTTGGATGAGATTTTGATTTTGGTATTGCTTTATCAGCAGCATTTTTAATGAAATCAACAAGAAATTTATTAGTTTCATTATGATCATTTATATACTCAAGTGGTGGGATATTCCTAGTGTGCAGTTCATATAGCTCCCAACCTGCTTTACAAATGTTATCATGAGTGACGCACTTGTCAGGATTATTTTGTAATAATGAAATTAATATTGGGAGGTGATTACTGGTGTGCAAGTCACTAGCTGTATTCCAGTCTAATCTGTCTACTATAATTGAGGCACATAGAGTTAAGTCTGCTAAGGAAAATGTTTCATGTGTTTTTGAATATGTGCTGATTTCATCATCATTTATACAGCACATGTCATTTGAATCCTACTCTATTTGAGTTGTACAAGTAGGCCTATAGTCCCATATTGGGTTGTGAGCATTAAAGTCACCTACTATTAATGTAGGTTCCTTGGCATTAAGTAATTTTTTAAGTTTATCTGTGTCGTAATTTTTATAATGTTGGTTCTGCAACTTACATAGTTATTGTTTTTTATTCGTATTTTAATACTTGATATTTGCAGGTCTGTAAAGTTTACAGATACTTTGTCATAACATATTTTATTATGTACATATATGGCTGTACCTAAATTTCCTTCTTCCTCCCGTGATGTAGATGCTAAGGTAGGGTTCCCAACCTTCCAAGCTGATGAGCACCCACCTGTTTTCTGGATAACTGTGAGAGCACCACAATAATTTTATAGTTTGGTAATTAGGAAGCAGTCCAATTAGTAAGTGAAAGACTTAGTCTTCGTTTGTTTAAAGGTAACAAAAATTTTAAAGTACTTGCATTTCTGATTCAAAAATGAATTTTTACTGCTTGGAAGTTTATTCAAAGTTACTGACATTTACCAATCAGGTATATTTTACGTAACTGCCATACAGTATATATTATAGTACTTTAGTGGCACACAATGATTCACAGGTAATATGTTTACTTCTTAAGTCAGATTGTATTGATATCTAAAAATGTAACTAAATGAGCTTCTTTGTTCAGTAACAAACTAAAACATATTCCTCATTATGTTAATCATGTTGTGGTATACGTGGAAAACTACAAAGAAAAAAGAGGACAAATAAAATTCATAGGAAGCATTATTTCCTGAATACTAATACAGAAGCTAATTGTTTCAAATCTTGGACATTAGAAAAACAAATAATAATATTAATGAAACAAGTCCACCTCTCCGATAGGTTGTGGATTCAGTGAGAACCCTGATGCTGAGCTGCTTTAGCTAGCTGTTCTATATTTGCCTCATCAGTGTTTACCAAAGCAACTCGCAAGCAGTGTCATATATATAAAACGAAAAAGGCGGAAGGGGAAGGGTATTTTGAATTCGGCAGTTTGGCCTACGAAGAGTTGGTGCTCGTGTTCACGATTTTAACGACTTCGAAAGAGCACTGCCAGACCATCAGAGAGCACAGTGGTGCTCGCGAGCACCAGGTTGGGAACCCCTGTGCTAAGGTATACTATACTGTATATAAATAATATTATTGGTTCGTATTCTTTTGGTATACATACTTCTCCTAGATATTATGGTCTGTTGACCATTTACGATCCATTGTATAACATAATTATTGAAAACATTATGTAATATGGTCTGTTGACCATTTACGATCCATTGTATAACATAATTATTGAAAACATTATATAATATGGTCTGTTGACCATTTACGATCCATTGTATAACATAATTATTGAAAACATTGTGCTAGTGTGTTCAAGTGTTATCATCTTTTTGTGGATTATCAATTTGCTTTTTTTCTAAAATTTTATTTACGACATTTATTTGTTGTCTTTATAACATATTAGGTGTCCAATGCACACAGCCATTTTCGTGAGTGTCTATTTCTGTTCTATAAAGTTTCTTAGTGTTTGTTAAACCGTCTTTTGTTATGTTTCTGTTTTTGTTGCAAAATTCAGTGGAACATTAATTGCATCCACATGTGCTTTCATGCGTCGTTCTCTTTTTTAGTCTTGCTGCACCAGTTATTGGTGATGAGTAATCTCTTCTCCCTTCACATAATCATCCTTGTCTATGGTTTGTTCCTCTACTATTTCTTCGATGTTTTGGGCATCTGCTTACATAGGTTTTATTATTATTTTAGGAGACAAAGGTATCTTCTTCTTATAATTTTTTGTTTTATATTCTTTCTTCAGGACTTTTGTTTTTAGTTTAACTGATGTTTCTTTAATAATAGTTGGCTTTTTGGTCTTGGGTGGAGTTCTCTCTACAGGCCTCTTTTTAGTCTTTTGTAAAAGAAAAATATCGAGATGGCTATTTGTCTGTCCATCCGCACTTTTTCTGTCCGCCCTTGCATCATAAAAACTACTGAGGCTAGAGGGCTGCAAATTGGTATGTTGATCATCCACCCTCCAATCATCAAACATACCAAATTGCAGCCTCTGTCCTCAGTAGTTTTTCTTTGATTTAAGGTTAAAGTTAGCCATGATCGTGTGTCTGGCACCGCTAAAGGTGCCAATAACACAGGCTACCACTGGGCCGTGGCTGAAAGTTTCATGGACAGCTGTGAGTTTCATGAGCCGTGGTTGAGAGTTTCATATAGCATTATACACTGGTTTTTTATTTCATTATTTGATCCTATTACAGTAGAAAAGGTACGTTTCCTAGCGGGATCAAGCATTCCTCTTAACTTTCAATTCTAATTTGGCTTCTTTTATAGGCATTCCTGTTCTCTCCTGGAGTAATTTTAATTCTGTATTGTACATATAGTACAGTACATGCATTCCTTAGACCCTGCATGGTGATTTTGCCCGCAGTTCATGCATTTTGGTTTACTGCACATCCGCTGTGTGGTATGTTCGTTAGATCCACAATGCGCACATACAGATGTATTTCAGCAATTTTTTTGTATGTCCATACTTACTACAGTTTTGCACCGTAGTTTTGGAACATATGGTCTCAGTTCTCTGTTTTGGCTTATAATTTTAATTTTTAAGGCGATGCTTGGTCTTCAAATGTTATTTTTGCTATTCCCAATGTTTTTTATTACATTGCCTACTGGCTATGTTGTTTATTCCACAGTCTTGCAAATTGTTGTACCTCTTTTTAAGGGAATCCAGCAATATATTCTTTTCTGTTGGTTCTTCATTAATACCAGGAAATACTATGGTACTCTGTACACTGTTCATATTATTATGTTTTTTTATTTTGTACATTTATATTGTTAATGTTTTTATAACCACGTAATTTCTGATTGATGTTTTGTTGTGGTTTTATCCACCTGAATGACATTTCATTAGTTGAATGTCGATTCAGTAAGAAATGTTCTAATTTTAATGCCGAGGGAGTTGAAGTCAGTCAAGGTTGGGTCATGTAGGTATTTGCTCTTTTTTGGGTGTTTTATATGGTATTAAAGTTTTGATGCCACCCAGATTTTGATTTATTGGGCTATCCTTGGAATTGTCCATTGCCATGCCAGAAGCGATGGGAGGTTTGAGTAAGTTGCCATAAAATGAAATAAATAAATTTCGTCCAGAATGAAGTCCCTGTCACCATGGAGGCCCAACCGGGGGAGGAACAACAATGTCACCTAAAGTGGTAACTGCTCTGTGATCCTCACCTGGATATACACCATATCCAAAGTGCCTTAAGGGTCGTCAGTCTTTCGAGATTGGACCCAGCACTGAGGGTGGAGGAGTAAAAGAGTTACAGGTCTTAGTGTTCAGTTGAATCCTGTTCAGTTGAATCCACAGCAGAAGGAGTAGGCGTAAAAGAGCATACTCTCCCTGCAGTGGATCCCTAAATGGCCCCCCAACTTCTCATCAAGGGGTTTGGATCAGGGGGCCTAAGTTTCTAGAGAGTTGGGAGAGAACTGCATCCATCCTTGTCAGAACTAAGTTGGACCACAGGTTTTCCATCTGGTGTGAAATTGCCCTACCTCCAGACAGGTAACATCTTCACTAGGGGCATGACCACCTGATGAGGAGGACATTCGGGCTACAGTGATGGACCATAGGTTCACCCAGGAGGCTGCTTGGAGAGCAACCATGGCTGTCAACTCGAAGGCCATTGGCTCTGAATGAGAGAGAGCGACACACTCAGAATGAAGGTGATCTAGCATGACACCAGGCGCCAAGCTGTCAGGTCTTGTTCTACCTGCAAGGTTGTTATAACGCTTGAGTCTAGGACGTAATATTTCCTCTGACAAGTTAAGAGGTAAAGGACACAACTTACTAGACTGTCTAGACCGAAGTGAATTGCCTTGCCCCAAGACAAGAGATTCAACTGGTCCTGTATCCCACTGGCAAGTTAGGAACATGGCAAACCAATTGAGAGCCGAGGGTCCAAAGCTCCGTTAAAGCTCTTCAACATTTTTGTCAAGACTGTTGAAACTTCAAGGTGGAGGTAATGCATAACTTGTAGCCATCTTCACAAAAAATCACTATTTGAAATCATCATAGCCTGCTATCACCATGTGACATTTCTTCAGTAAAATACTGTATCCTTCTGAAAGAGTATTTATATAGAAGTAAATATTAAAATACAGCAATGGAGATGTCCTGTCTTTGCTAGATATGTACAACAACTGGATTTACTTGTTTTGATTTGTTTATAACAGGCAAACAACCATTATGAATAGAAAAAGTTTTAACAGCCTAATCAATAGAAATGTCATTCAACTTGACACTCATTATAAGACTGACTGAGGCAAGGCAAGAATAATCTCCAATGAAGTTAATTTTCAAGGTAATTGGAGCAACTGATCCACATTTACCAAAAATGTCTATGTTACCAAACTCATGTATAATGTTCTATTTTGTTAGCTTCTTGTTGATTACTTGCAGTTAATTTTAAGTGAATGGCTCTCCTTACTTTGTTGTGTATGAGTTGTTATTAATGTTAAGTTTCAAGTAACATAGTTGTCATGATTTTATAATTTGGCAGTTTGATTCGATTAGACCTCTAATAGGTAGCATTAGAAGTGTGGCATATTCTAGGCTAGGCTACCTTGGTACTCTTAACTTACCCTAGATGCACAGGTGCTTCACAAATCTATTTTGATTGTCCATATTGCTGCATGCCATTACTGTGAGTTGTGTTATATATATGCTGCTAATCAGGGTAATATTGATCAGTGATAATCCTGTTGCCAATCTGACCAGACTCCCCACATTGTGTAGTAATTTCTCTCATGTTCTAGAGTGGGAGGAAGTGGCAGCGGCAGAATTAGCCTTCATTTGAGTCAAAAATTGCAGTCTTTGTCAGTTTGTTACAATATACAAGTGGTTATTAATGCAACTGCTCTACATTTGTCCAAAGTGTGTACTTTTCTGAATGCTAATCCTAGGCTGCAGCAAACCATATCTGTTGTGATCGTTATTTTGCAGGTTGGCAACATTGTATTGCAGTCCTGTTCTGTGGATATGGCAACATTGCCAGTAGAAGACAAGCTGTAAACATTGTGGGCACAATGACCAACCTTACGTGTGACACCTTTTAACAAGGTGCTAATTCACTGGGATAAGTACCAACATTTACATAGTAATAAATGTGAAATGGTGTGCATGATATTTGTGTTCTTTTGTTGTACATGTATGTAGATGAGATATTACGCATATGCACTTTGTTATGTTGTTTTGTGCATTCCCAATGTTTGAATGACTCTGCTTCTGTTTATTGTGTTGATGTTCTGCAATAGCCAAGAACTCCGTTACTCATAGGAACGCAGGATATTTGGTAAATAATTCTTCTCATACTATGTAACTTATTTCAGGAGGGAGGGTTTAATGGATTTCGCCGGGCACTTTTTACATTTTTATTCTTATAACACTAAATTGTTCACACGGCCAGCCACACTGGACTTAGAAATTTCTCTTGATGTCAGAGAGGAGCGACACAGATCTTGCCCAAAAAGGGTTCAAGTTAACTAAAAATTGATCAGAATGAACTCTGGACCTATGTTGAATAAAACTCCGCCTCTTTGAGGAAGTCTAGTCTAATCTTAATGGTTCAATTTCAGCTCCCACTTTTGGCAAGGACAAATCAGGTCAATTTTGCTGACCTTTTCACTTCATAATCATTCCTTTAACTCCTCCTTACTTTCCCATAACTCGACGTTGGTTGTGGTTAAACTCCAATTTACTTGGTCTCATGGCTCATCATTTCAAGTTATCTCTCTCTCTCTCTCTCTCTCTCTCTCTCTCTCTCTCTCTCTCTCTCTCTCTCTCTCTCTCTCTCATAATCCCGATCAGTGAATTTCATACTTATTCGCTGTAGAAATACTTTCAAATTCATTGCATAACAGAGAATGTACTGTACTTCTTCAGTTCTTACAAAACTTTTCTTTTGTTACAGATGTATTATTTGAAGCTTTTTGTTAAATAAAGCCTAAAAAACTAGGAAAGATTGATGAAACCAGAAAGGCTAGACACCAACCATACTTCATCGTTGGCAGCTCAAGAGTTTAAACATTGGTTTAAGACTTTTGAAAGGCTAGACACCAACCAACATTGTTGGCATAAGTTTTGAAAGGCTAGACATTGTTCATTGTTGGCGGCTCAAGAGTTTAAACATTGGTTCAAGACTTTTGAAAGGCTAGACACCAACCATAGTTCATTGTTGGCGGCTCAAGAGTTTAAACATTGGTTCAAGACTTTTGAAAGGCTACACACCAACTATAGTTCATCGTTGGCGGCTCAAAAGTTTCAACATTGGTTCAAGACTTTTGAAAACTTTTAGCTGCCCTTCTGCAGGATAGTTTCAACAGGCTAAGTCTTCTCACTAACTTTTTGTCACCTAAAATTTGAGAATATTTCTGAATGTTATTGCTATTAGTTTATAGAATCACAGATGCCAAACCTACCAATGAAGTATTTGTATAACAGCATTTGTCTTCTTGCCATCTGCAAGTTGGAGAATCCATAGACAAATATCTTCAAGCTTAAAGACTTCTGTAACATATGTATCATGCTAAGATGTCATATTTCAACTAACCATGTGTTGTACTTAAAATGTAAGGAGAACATTGTAACTCTGATGTAAACAGAGAGCAATGGGATCGCGCGCCAAGGGCATGGCCCCGAACGTGTACATATCCTTCACTCCATAATAAATATAAGTTTACTATAATCATCAAGGCTCTCATTCAAACAACAACATATTAATACATGGTGGCAGCATTTATACTGGCATGTCAGAGGATAAATGCCAGGAACTCCTCCTCCAGAAGATAAATGATAATTCCAGGATACCCCAATCAGAATCGTGCACTGGATTTCAACTGTGTTCTCTGACTTGTATGTGGACTGGTGATGTTCTTCAGCTCGCCAAAAATCGACAGTAAGGACAAACAAAAGTGAAAATATTGAAAAGTACGCTTTTGGAGCGCCTACAGTTTAGGTGGCCAAGGCTGTGGTGTAGGTTCCGTTAGGAAACTGGTGGACGAATACAAACAAGACAAACTTTTCCTGTAGTGCTAGGTCCTGACCTAACCAGATGTAACCAACCTAACCTAACATAGGGCGGCGTGCCCTAACCTGGCCAGGGGGCTTTGCCCCTGGACCCCCCAGAAAGCGTGGGGTCGCGGAACTACTTGCCTTGGTGGAGTTATTGTAGTGCGGGCAGAAGGTGTTATGCGTGGCCTGGCGACCGAAACTGTAAACTACCCACGCTTTTTTACTCTACATCTAAAGGCAATGTTTCTGATATTGGCTGCTGTACAGAGTAGTCTATATTCTTCAAGTACCAGTATCCAGAATCATAGCCTAGCCTAAGTCTTATGTACAGGCTAACCCAAGAGCCTAGTCGAGGATGTCTTCAAACTGTGTCAGTTATTTTCCAGTGAATTATCCTTTAGGTCATGTTCTGTAGGATATAGGCCCAGTAACAAACCTGCACTGTAATTTGTTTACAAGTAATAGCCTACCTCAGTTGTAAGAATTTTTGTTGTGTATCATATAAAAAGGTTTAGGATAGTAAGCTATGTACAGTACAAAAAATATTTAATGAAAATATCCCAAGAATGGACTGGATGTCCAATAACCAGGCTGAATCTTTCAAATTGTTTAGGCAAAGACTGTCGTTATATTTTGATGTGAAGAAGAAAAAAAGTAAGACCAGGTATCACATATGTTATTGCAAGTTGGTGATGAAGGCCTGCGTAGATACGAGTATAATGCATGGACATTGAGTGACGAGGAGAGGATGGATACAGATGTTATTTTTAACAAATTTACTGAACAATAAGAACCCTCAGAAAATTTTCGTGTATGCCAATTAAAGCTCATGCAATATAGACAGAAAGTAGATGAATCCCTTGGTGGTTTCGTGAATCACTGTAAGCTTCTTGCACTGAAATGTGACTTTTCAGAAAGTGAACTGAATGAGAGGCTACTCAGTTGATTATTGCAGGTATGCAGATAGCAGATTACCAGAAAGAGCTTTTGTGCAAAGATAAAGGTTGTAAATTGTCAGAAGCGGTGAAGCTTGGCAGGGCATGCAATGTGAAGGAAATTCAGAATGTGTATTCTAAAGAAAATGTTAGTGTTATTCAAAGGCAGAATAAGCTTAATATGCCTAAGGGCAAATCCCAGAGTGAGAATTTGTATTTTAAGTGTGGTAGAGCCCATTCTTTTAAGAAAAGAGTTTTGTCCTGCATATGGCACTGAATGTAGTGTTTGTGGCAAACCCAATCATTGGGCAAAAGTTTGCAAGTTTAAGCACACTAGTAAAATGTGAAGAAAGATAGTGGGGTTCACCATAGGAATAGATCACATTCTGGAGATAGGTATCCGAATAATCATAGTAATACATCCAAACCCTCATGAAATAAGGTAAATTTAAATATGTACATGAAATTTGTGAAAATGTAGTCCACGTTGCATCTAATGATTGTAGTAATTGTATAGATGCTTGCAATTCACAACCATTTGAACCACTTAATTTCAGTATTGTGCATGTTTCTGATTTATGCATAAACAGTGTAGCTCATGATGAAGCATTTGTTAATTTGAACATAAAACTTCCAAACAGACCTGGCGTTCATAATTTCAAATTGAAGGTTGATACAGGTGCACAAGGTAATACTTTACCCTTAAGAACATTAGGCGCATGTTTACTGAAAAGTTAACAGCTGAAGGATATCCCAAGACTGAAATTTGCAGCACAGCAACAAATGTAAGATTAACAGCATATAATGAAACGAAGATTTACTGTTATGGAGTAATAAACATTTCTTGTAAATATCAGACCTCAGACTGGATTGATAGTACATTTTACATTGTAGATGTTAATGGACCTGCTGTGGTTGGATTAAAGTCTTGTGAAATTCTAAAAACAGTAATCCTCAATTGTGCTACTCAGAATAATGGTACTGAGCTTTGCCAGCCTATAAATAATGTTGATGATTTAAAGAATTTGTACCCAAATCAGTTTGATAGGATAGGCCACTTTCTAGGTAAAGCAAAACTGATTGTCGATGAGAAATTTGTTCCAAGAGTTAATGCTCCTCATAAAACCCCTATTGCTTTAAAAGACAAGATTAAATGTGAATTTTTATACTACATGGAAAGTAATGGAATGATTTCATTACAGACTGGGTATCCAGTCTTGCTTACTCATGCAAGCAAGGTGGTACATTAAGAATTTGCCTAGACCCAAACTACCTCAATCAAGCATTGAAGTTCCTCATTGGACCGGTCGGTATTATTCTCGCTAGCACTCTGCTGGGCCCACGTTCGATTCTCCGACCATCCAATGATAATTAGAGGAATTTATTCCTGGTGATAGAAATTCATTTCTCGTTATAATGTGGTTTGGATTCCACAATAAGCTGTAGGTCCCGTTGCTAGGCAACCAATTGGTTCTTAGCCACGTAAAATGAGTCTAATCCTTTGGGCCAGCCCTAGGAGAGCTGTTAATCAAGCTCAGTGGTCTGGTTAAACTAAGGTATACTTAATTTTTTCAAGCACTGAAGCGTCCTCATTATAAGGTTCCTGCTATAAATGAACTTGCTCATAAATTCAGAGGTGCTAAAGTTTTTTCAAAACTTGATGCAAAATCAGGTTACTGGTATGTGCAGTTAGATTCTGATTCCCAGTTATTGAAAACTTTCCAATCGCCATTTGGACGTTACTGTTTTCGACGTCTTCCCTTTGGTTTATCTGTGTCTCAAGACATATTTCAAATTCTTGACCGGGTGGAAGGGGTTGTAGGAGTAGCAGATGATATAGCCATATATGCACCAAATGAAAGTGAACATGGTAAAATTTTGCATAATCTTATAAAAGTAGCTAATAAGAATGGTCTTGTGTTCAATTTCAGTAAATGCATAATCAAAACTAATAAAATTAAAGTTTTTGGAACAATATATTCAGATAGTGGAGTGCACCTAGACCCAAAAAAAGTAGATGATCTAAAGGAAATGCCAGTACCAAGTAACAAAAAAGGGTGTCAAGAATTTCTAGGTTTTGGTACTTATTTGTCACCATTCATACCAAATTTGTCTTCTAAGTCCTTATGTTTTAGAGAATTGTTAAGGAATGACTCATCATTTGTATGGGAGCCACATCATGAACAGTGTTTTAACTCTCTTAAATATGCAGTCACTGTAGACTAAACTTTACAATACTTTGATACCAATATTACTCCTGTATTACAAACAGATGTTAGTTTAAGGGGATTAGGTACAGTATCTGATGTTGGAAAAAGATATGCTTGTATAGAAAGAGAACTGCTTGCAATTGTGTTTGCTGTCAGTCGTTTTCACGCATACTTGTATGGTAGGTATTTCAAAGTAGTAACTGACCATAAACCTTTAGTAATGATCACACAAAAACCTATTGTAAATGCCCCTCCCAGATTACAAAGAATGTTATTGAAATTGCAAGGGTATAAATTTGACATTAAATACAATCCAGGTAGAGAAATAGTGTTGGCAAATACCCTGCCATGACAACCAAATGAGAAAAAATAATGAAACTATTGACTTGATGTAACTAACAGATCTTGTAAGATTTCAATCTGAAAGTCTTGAGAGTATTGGGTCATCAACTAGAAAAGATCCGGCTTTGAATCAGTTGACAGATTTAATAATTTCAGGATGGCCTGATAGTATCAAGGATGTTCCTATCTTAATTAGAAGTTTTTGGTTTTATAGAGATGAATTGTCTGTAGAAAATGGAGTAATACTAAAGGGTAATAGAGTTGTTATCTGTAAAAATTTGCATGAATGTATCCAGAATCAATTGCATTATAATCACCAGGGTGTGGAAAAAACTAAGTTATTGGCTAAGGATTCTGTATATTGGGATGGTATCAATAAAGACATTGAAAATGTGTTTTGTCAGATATGTCAGAACCACTTGCCTTCCCAAGCTTGTGAAGCACTTATTCCAAATGAAATTCCTAGCCAGTCTTGGGAAACTGTTGGGACAGGTTTATTTTGTTTTGATAATTGTGAATATCTTATCACTGTAGATTACTTTAGCAAATTTCCAGTCATTTGAAAAATGCCTGCACATTGTACCAGTGGTGTTATTGCAGCTACAAGGCAAATTTTCTCTGAATTTGGTATTCCCTGCAAGGTTATCAGTGATAATGGCCCTCAGTTTTCTTTGTGTCAGTATAAAACCTTTGCTAAAGAGTGGTGTTTTGACCATATCACGTCCTGTCCATATTACCTTCAGTCTAATGGTTTTGTAGAAAGAAATGTAAGAACCATAAAAATGTTATTCCAGAAAGCCAAGCAAGATAAAAAGATGTAGACTTAGCTTTACTATTTTTGCATACCACTCCATTGAATAATGTGTTACCTAGTCCAGGAGAAATTCTTATGAACAGAAAGCTCAAGAATAACACGTTAGTGAAAAACCATAATCACAGATATCCAGGTGTTGATAATGAAAATAAGAAATGAGTTGCAAAATAGACCGAATATTCAGAAAATGTATCATGACAGACCACCACTTTTTCCTGGACAAAATGTTCGTATCCAAATTGCTCATTCAGGTAAATGGGAAGTTGCAAAAGTAATTAGCAAGTGTGAGGAACCTAGGTCATATTTGTCGAGGACACCTGTAGGTCAAACATTAAGGAGAAATCGAGTTCATTTGAGAAGTAGTGTAAAACCTCAGCCTAAACATGTTTCATTTTCAGTCCCTGATCATGAGAATGATCAAAGCTTTATGAACCCTAACATTAATGAGCAGACTTCAGGAACTCAACACATTGGCTCTACAAATGTTCCTCAAAGTACCAACAAGTTATGTGACTCAAATACATCCCCAGACTATTATACGCTCAGGTCGAGTTGTAAAGATACCTGTTGTTTTGGGCTTGTAAACTGATTCTTGATTTTTTTATGATTCCTTTTTTTAAAGTAAGGGGGATGTAACACATGTATCATGCTAAGATGTCGTACTTCAACTAACCATGTGTTGTACTTAAAACGTAACGAGAACATTGTAACTCTGGTGTAAACAGAGAGTGCTGGGATCACGGGCCAAGCCGCCAAAGGTATGCCCCCATACATGTACACTCGGCAAGGAAAGTGAAGATACAGTTTTTTTAAATCTTCGTACATACAGTATATTGCTCAATAATGCGACATCTGGCAACTTTAGAAAGGAGGAGCTTCTGTCTTAGTGTGTTGGTTTTTTGCTTGACCTCCTATAACTTTGAATCATATTCTACGATTCTGAAATCATTGATACTTAAATGCAGTAGTAAGCTTTGCAGTATTCGTTCAAGTTGTAATCTGCAGCGACAGTTCTGAGCAAAATAAACATTTTTCGACGTAACCTTCCAATTAACCTTATACAAATTAATTTATGACACCACAATGAACGGAATGCTTGCATAATCGGAAACGCGATCTTCCATAGTGAAATCAAGAGTTAAATTTGAGCAACGTGGGGAACAATAAAGGAACGAATGCAATGTTACGATGAGAGAGAGAGAGAGAGAGAGAGAGAGAGAGAGAGAGAGAGAGAGAGAGAGAGAGAGAGAGAGAGAGAGAGAGTTGTGTGTGCCTAGGCCTATATGTAGAGCTACTCATTTCATTATTTTTTTTTTTTAGAGATTGAGCGATACTATATTTGTATAGTATGTTTTAGCGATGGAGAGAGAGAGGATGAAAACATCCCCCAGAGAGAAAGATAGAGTTGTTTTGGGCAGAGAGAGAAGAGAGAGAGAGAGAGAGAGAGAGAGAGAGAGAGAGAGAGAGAGTTGCTGTTGTGTAAGCCTAGGCCTATATGTAGAGCTACTCATTTCATAATTTTTTTTTTTAGAGATTGATACTATATTTGTATAGTATGTTTTAGCGATGGAGAGAGAGAGAGAGAGAGAGAGAGAGAGAGAGAGAGAAAACTATGGCAACGCAGAGAGAACGGGCAACGTCAAGAAACATCCAGTTACTTGTGTTTTCCCGCTGAAGTGCTCCACACATCATAGAGAACGCTCTTGCAGATTTAAATAGATTTGGTCAACTTACCGTAGCTGTCGCAACATTTACTGCCATTAATTCCAGCTGACTTTTAACACCGTGAAATACAAATATGAATGTGTGAAAATTAAAGAAATTATCACTGCCTCGTATGATGATACAATAATAAGCCTGTCCATAACGGAAAACGAGTAAATATTGCTGTTCTGATAAAGAGTACTACACCGAGATATTCACACACTATCTTTTAGATCTCTATGAACGAAGTCATCTGAGAAATTCTGATTACTTCGGACATGCTTGGTGTTTTTAAGTATCTGAACGTTTTTGTTTTGCAGATTTAACATATATGATATAATTTGCATTGTATTTTCATATTCTAGAGTAAATTTACCGAGATTATGTGTTTTCTGTAAGAAAAAAATAAAAATTCGATGAACGAAATCTAAAGAAAACTGTATCTTCACTTTCCTTGCCGAGTGTACATATCCTTCTCTACATAATAAATATAAGTCTACTATAATCATCAAGGCTCTCATTCAGACAAAAACGTATTGATACAACTTCTTAGCAAAGAATGTAAGTTTCAGGCAGTGACAGTTATTCAGTAATGTAAGGAGTCTATTAGGGATGCATTTATTAGTGGCCTACAGTCACCATTAATAAGGAAGCGTTTATTGGAGAATAAAGCTTTAGATTTAACAACCATGTTTGATCAGGCTAGGGCATTAGAGTTGGCCCAGAGAGATCCCGTAGTTTCTTGTACCACCCCACCTTATCAGGTGGTAAGTGCGGCGACACCTGAACGAAGACCCACCACTTCAGAACCTGTAGAGGAGCCGGCTCCTGCAACAGCGGCTGTTACTGCTAAATGTTTCTTTCGTGGTTTTTAAAAGTCTCCCTGCCTGAAATGTCCAGCACGAGAGGCGTCTTGTCGTAAGTGTCATAAGAGAGGACAGTCAGTGAAGGGTGAGTGTTCTACTGCAAATGGATTTTGACCCCAACACCCCCTCTAAAAAGAGGTAATAAAAAATTAACTCTCCCTTGGGAATAACTGACACCCAGTGGGAATTAGAATTAATAAGTGCATCTGTCTTGACCAAGATTCGGACTTGGGGCCTTTTGTTTAGCAACAGTGAAAGACAATGGATTTTAACTTCAGCTTTTAATAGATATGATTGCTATACATATGTGTGTCGAATGCAGGTTCAATGCTTCTCGAGTTATGAATTTTTGTCTTTGAGACTTGCGTGACTTTTTATATTTTCAGAAATATTAAGCCAGAAATGTCGTTTAATATCTAATTCACTGCACCTTGTGAATAACTTCCACCCAACAGGAAATATTATTGCTAGGTTCATCTACCTCAGCCAGATTTTGGACGTGGGCTAACTTAGGGTTAGATACAATGATAAACAGCCAACTTTGGCCTCCGCTTTTGAGAGAGATATGAGTTGATATTGACTCTGCTGTACATACTCTTGTCGAATTCAGATTCTGTACTTAGAATCGATATCAACCTATGCTCACTATGATAGCAAATCGGTAAGTTTGTAATACTTTACTAATTATGAATTTCTGTCTCTGATACAGGGGTAAATTTTTATCTTCACAAGTGTGAAACCACAAATATAGCTGAGTACCGAATTCATTGTCTCACACTCAGGGGGAATAACAACTGATAAGTTTTGATTCACTGTGTGAAAGGAGGCTCGATGATTTTACAAATGTTATGATTAAAAAACTCAATAATAGATAAGAGATAAAATATATTCACAACATTCAGTACGATGTTTTTTATTTTACTTAGGCAGATTTTAACTCTTAGCGACTGACTGATGGGAGTCTCTTATTAGAACGACCCCTCTCTGCAGTGGGGAATAGATGTTAGTGTTACTTCATGTCTCTTTTCTGTCTGTCCCTTCTCTATCGCTCTTTTGCTGACAAATACAGGTTTTCTTAGATTCTGGCACAGTAATACCTGGTTAAAAGGGACAGGCATCATAGAAATACCTGGATAAAAGGGACAGTCACCACAGTAATACCTGGATAAAAGGGACAGACAATACAGTAGTACCTTGTTAATGGTGTCAAACAGTACAGTAATACCTAAT
This sequence comes from Macrobrachium rosenbergii, assembly GCF_040412425.1. NCBI lineage: Eukaryota > Metazoa > Arthropoda > Malacostraca > Decapoda > Palaemonidae > Macrobrachium > Macrobrachium rosenbergii. The sequence continues at coordinate 60,944,653 of NC_089763.1, read as the reverse complement.
AAAAGGGACAGTAACCACAATAATACCTAGATAAAAGGGACAGACACCACAGTAATACCTGGATAAAAGGGACAGTCACCACAGTAATACCTGGATAAAAGGGACAGTCACCACAGTATTACCTGGTTAAGGGGGACAGACAGAACAGTAATAACTGGTTAAAGGGGACAGACAGCATAGTAATGCCTGGATAAAATGGACCGAGAGAATACTATAATACCTGGTTTAAGGGGACAGATAGCACAGTAATACCTGGTTAAAGGGGACAGGTAGCACAGTAATACCTGGTTAATGGGGACAGACAGAATAGTAATACCTGGATAAAAGGGACTTACCACAGTAATATCTGGATAAAAGGGACAGACAGTGCAGTAATACCTGGTTAACGATGACAGACAGTACAGTAATAACTGGTTAAAGGTGTCAGAAAGCACAGTAATACCTGGATAAAAGGAACAGTCACCACAATAATACCTGGATAAAAGGGACAGGCAAAACAGTAATACCTGGACAAAAGGACAGTCACCACAGTAATTTCTGGATAAAAAGGACAGTCATCACAGTAATACCTGGATAAAAGGGACAGGCAAAACAGTAATACCTGGACAAAAGGACAGTCACCACAGTAATTTCTGGATAAAAAGGACATTCATCACAGTAATACCTGGATAAAAGGGACAGTCACCACAATAATACCTGGATAAAAAGGACAGTCGCCACAATAATACCTGGATAAAAGGGACAGGCAAAACAGTAATACCTGGAAAAAGGACAGTCACCACAGTAATTTCTGGATAAAAAGGACAGTCATCACAGTAATACCTGGATAAAAGGGACAGACAGCACAGTAATACCTGGATGAAAGGGACAGTCACAACAGTAATAGGCTACCTGTCAGCTCACCCACGGCTGTTCGAAGGGTGAACGTTCGCATGAAAAAGTGCAGAACTGTCAGTCAGATCGTCCCCTCTCCCTTCTCCCTTCCTTACACCTCCCCCCTTCCCATCACCTTTCCTTTTTCCCTCCCCCTACATGTAGACTGTCATCAAAGTTTTCCCAGACAGTGCCGGACTGGTCAGCTAGTCAAAAATAAATGTCAATAAAATTTTGCAAATATCCCTTGGAACAATTACTTCTTCAAACTGAACTCATGCATGAAATTAACATATATCAGTACAAAGTTTCTTGGATGTAATAGAAAAATAAATAATCAAAGTTGTCTTGAAACTATAACAGTGGATGGTGCTAGGGAGAACTATATACAAGAAAACAAAATAATAACAATCTCACAAATTATACTTTGACAGCATCTCCGGGCAAGAGACTACAATAGGCAGTAACTTTGACCACCGGCGTGTATGAGTGACAAAACTCATAATTCCAATCAGCTATTATGGTGGACATGGGTTCATATCGATTCTAAGTGCAGAAGCTGAATTCGACAGGCATATGAATAGCAGAGTCGAGATCAGTTTATATATCTCTCTTGATATGATTGTTTCTAAACCAGAAAACAGTTCGAATCCTGTCAGGGGCTAAACACTTACCAACTGTAATTCTCCCTGGGTGTAAGTGATTCCCAGGGCATAGTAAATTGATATGGTGATACATATATATATATATATATATATATATATATATATATATATATATATATATATATATATATATATATATATATATATATATATATATATATATATATATATATATATATATATATATATATATATATATATATTATATGTATATATATACACACACACACACACTATATATGTATATATATATGTATATATATATATATATATATATATATATATATATATATATATATATATATATATATATATATATATATATATATATATAGAGAGAGAGATATAGAGAGAGAGAGAGAGAGAGAGATAGAGAGAGAGAGGGTTTCATAACGGTATTTTCACTCCGGCCTAGTCAGAGCACATCAATGATACCAGAACATGCCGTAGGGCAGTGCAAATAACTTGGTCATAGCCAGAAGGTTTTCATGACCCCAAGCGTGGAATTCGTCACACTTTGAGTCTTCCACTGGAGGACGTTTGGCTAGTGTGGACAGGCATAATGAACGAGCAGAAAGTTTTTTTTTTTTTTTTAACACTGAAAGCCAATTTTATGGGATTCTAGTCGTTTAAGCTCCTTGGCGTCTTTGAAGGACATAGTGCAAGTAGCTATTATAGTTAATTGTACGTCATGTGCTTTTTGTTAGGTTGAAAGATCATCTCTTTTTTTTTTTTTTTTTTTTTTTTACAAGACAGGTCTATTAGGCAAAGAACACGTACTGCAGTACGTGACACCGAGCATAGTGTTCTAAGAGAGAGAGAGAGAGAGAGAGAGAGAGAGAGAGAGAGAGAGAGAGAGAGAGAGAGAGAGAGAGAGCTCGTGAATGAAAGAAAATTGTTTCTTATATCTTGCATTTATTCAGGTATAATCAAGCATATGATTAAACATTCATGAAAAAACCCACCCATTTCAGAGCTTGTTTATCAGTGGTAAATAAATGCCAAATGCTGCCGGCATTTCTTTGCAAAAATGGCTTCGCCCAAGACCAGAAAGTAGGCGTTTCCATCACTCGCACAGGTGGATGCATTCAATAAAGGTTTTCCTTTTACAAGATAATTAATCCCGGAGGACGCAAATCTATTATCAGGAGCATTTTTTTTCCCGACTACATCTACCATAGTGGTGCGAGGATAATGGCGTGTTATGCGGATGTGAGATACTATCACGGATGAAAAGGTGACGTCATGAGCAGGGATTGACAGTGATGCAATGATGCTCACAATGACGTCATTGTACGGGGATTAACCGCAAAGCTGGTGAGGTATATATATGTTTGCAATGCCAGATGGTTCCTGCAGAATTGCCTATAACCCCTCTCACCGCAAAAGACTGGCCCCGGATCAAAAATTCCCGCGGCTGTTAGGAACTCTATTCTGTTTCGATTTCGGGAGTTAAATCGGCCACGTGAAGAAAAGGACAGCTTTCAGATTAACGTCATAATGGAAAAGAAGCATTTTGTTGTGATTCTGGTGATTGTATGTTATTCCCTGGCCGTCGCAGGAGATTTCTGCCCTTATCATCGTCAAGACATAAGGATCGCTGCTGCGAATTTAAACTTTAAGGATGCACCTTGCAACAGAGGCTGCAACAGTTGTAGAAGTATTGGTGGACAGTGCTACACATTAGTGGATAATATTAGCTCTTACGAATGGATTAGGGGATGTGGCTGCGTTCTTTATGTACGAAACTTGTGAATCGCCGCCGCCGCAGCAGCAACAGCAGCTCTCTTGAACGGCCAGTTACTCATTAGTTCTGTGTCAGTTAGGTCATTCTGAGCTTTAGTTGGAGACGTGGGTCATCTTTTGTAACAAAGAATCATCCTCGTTCTTCTAAAGCCGCTTCAAGAACTCAAAATCTTCGTCAAATAATTTTCAGGAACACTGCCGAAAAAGTCTGTGATTACAAAATCCGTAGCGCTGAACATCCCCACTTCTGATTACTAAAAAACAGCAACATTTCACAAAAGCATTTCAACTTGCCATTTAAGGAAATTTCTGAGTTTTATATAAAAGGTTCTTATTTTCCACACACAAATTTGAAAAATAAAGGTGAATCGATGTAAACTGACTTTCTTTTACCTTAATCTCAAAGATGCTTTCTCAGCGCAAGAGGAGAGTTACAAATGTTACTCGTTATTCTTGTGGTTTTCCGTGCCGAAGCTTCCAGAGGATGACGATACACCCTACTTGAAGAGGGAAAAAGGTAAGACACATAAGAAGAAAAACAACGTTCAAATATAGAAGGTTTGTGAAGCAAAAACCTAAAATATTTCTCTGAATGTTATTGGAGCGCGAGAGAAAATATAAAATATGACCTTTAACTCCTGTTGTAATATTTGACGAAAAAGTCGGTCGTCATAACATTCCACTCTAGCAAACGTTGCGGACAAGGAGGGCATAGGTTATATAATACAAAATTACTTAATGTTAATGCCAGGCTTAACCTACAGTATGCGCAAAGCAGTTCTCATGTACAATCGACTTATGCATAGTGAACAGACAAATGAGCCATTGCAACAGTTAAATTAAATGAAAAATACATTTAGTGTTGTCTTGCACGCAAGTGACTGCATGGTGTTCCCTGTGAGTGATAACTGGATATTTACTACTGATGTATGAATAGACTATATGCGAGATGACTACTAGAGCTTCCAAGAATAAAGTCCTATGTAGGCAAGAATTATTTAACAACAAGCAAGTAATGCAACGTTTTTATAATTGTATCTAACCCTAAGGCCCGCGTCCAAAATCTTGGTGAGGTAGATGAACCTGGCAATTATATTTCCTGTTGGGTGGAAGTTATTCACAAGATATAGTAAATTAGATATTAAACGACATTTCTGGCATAATATTTCTGAAAATATAAAAAGCCACGTAAGTCTCAAAGACAAAAATTCATAGCTAGAGAAGCACAGAACCTGCATTCGACACACACACACACACACACATGTACAGCAATTATATCTCTATTAAAAGCTGAAGTTAAAATCCATTGTCTTTCGCTGTTGCTAAACAAAAGGCCCAAGTTCGAATCCTAGCAAGACAGATGCACTTATTAATTCTAATTCCCACGGGGTGTAAGTTATTCCCAAGGGAGAGTTAATTTTTTATTACCTCTTTTTGGAGGCGGGGGCTGGGGAGGCGTTGGGGTCAAAATCTGTTTGCGGTAGAACGCTCACCCTTCATTTTCCTTGATCGTGTAAAATCATACATCAAGCTACGTTAATGATTTGCTGTCATCTCAAAGAGTTGAATTTGATCACGAGATGTTTAAAAATGCCCTCCCCCCAAAAAAACCCCACTGGTATCAAGAGTAAGTTATTCCCAAGGCACAGTGAATTGGTTATTAAATAATTAAAAAAATATATATAAAAAAATAAATATATATATATATATATATATATATATATATATATATATATATATATATATATATATATATATATATATATATATATATATATATATATATATATATAGCCTATATATATGCCCAGAGACTATGATGGAGATGTTGAGAAGGGGTGATCTAACAATGTTATGAAGGTAATCACAGATAGAGAGAATAAAGGTAGAATTGGCTAACGGCCAAGAAAGAGTAAACTTTTGAAGATAACCCGAAAGAAAGAAAGAAGAGTGAAAAGAGTGAGAACGAACAATAGCAGTAGGCTATATAGCTGTTTCATACGCCTACTCACACATACTGCGCCACTTACCTCTGTTTTCCATTCCACCACTTCTTCTATCCTACCCAGGTGCCTGCGTGTTAGATGCAGAGCTATTCAACTTGAAACAATTTTACCTTATAACTTTTCTCTTTCATATTGTTATTACATGATTTAAACTGACACTGAATTCGACTTTTATTCAAAATTGTAATCGTCCTTAGCTTTACTTTATTTAATATTTCATCAGACTGTTTATTTTAATCCTTGAACACTGTCCTTTTCTAGCAACAAGAACCCAAAAAGTTAGAGATGTTACTGAACTAATTTTTACCGAATATTACCAGTTATTTTCTATTTGACTTCTAGCCCCCACCCTTTCACTTTTCCTGTTACTGAGGCGGTACCATGTTACTGGCTTTGACAGCCGGCGCTTCTTGGGTTAGTTAACAAATTTCTTCACTTTCAGGGCTAGTCTTACATATTCCCCCAATTTTCTGTTAGGGGATTTCAGGGTCTCTAAAGTGATGTCCTGTTCTTTTATTTTCTGTAGGGTTTTACAAATGAATACGTGTTCGGTGTTTAGCCTACCTCCTCCACTCTGCAGAGATCACAAACCTTGTTCTTGTATTTACCCCGGTAGCAAGCTTTCAAGTCCAACATAGTCAACCTGGCTTTCGTTATCATGCACGCGTCCTTTGCTTCCAGTTGCCTGATGTACTCATTTTCCCCAAAAGTTTTCTATGAACCTCAGCTTCTTCATTTCTTTCCTCTTCTCTCTCAAGGTCTTTTCAATCTCTTGCCTAATTTTCATTTTTATTTCCCCTTGAAATGCTTTTTTGCCATATTTTCTCGTTCCTTCTGCCTCAATGCTTTTTGTCCAGTATTGTCCACAGGGGTCTCTAGGCTATTCTGTAGGCTATGAGCCATATGCCGGACTCCGCTATAATTCCTCATTACGGTGTGCCTTTTGGTTGTTCGTATATTCCTCAGAGGATCCTATATTGCATTTTCTCTAGTTCAGTCATCTCGTTTTCTGTGACGTTACTTTACGTTTCTATGCTGGCAAATAATATTGGTACCACTACCGTTTCATGGATCTTTTTCCTCACTTCTAGTGCCATTACTTTCTTAACATCCCCATATTTTATAATTTCTCTTAGTAGGTCCTGTACCTTTTGATTTCTCGGTTTGATACTTGCTTCCTTTGAGCCTTTTAGTGTGTACCATTCTCGTAAGTATTTGTATACTTATTGGGAAAGGAAGCACTTTCTCGATCTCCGTCGCCTTCTTCCCAAACCATATCAAAACAGGTGGTTCATCTAAGCTAGATTTTTTTTATCGTATATTCATATCTTTTTGGTTTCTCTCATTCAACCCTTCTTACTTTACATATACAATGCAAACAGTTCATTTCAACAATTTCTATCATTTTTTCTCTCATTTGCACTCAGCACCTACACTTCACTTTCATAGGGAGAGTTGGCATAAGAATCCCTTCGTACATCCCAACTTCTGCCTTTTGTGGCACTTATCAACAAACACTTTTTCATCAGTAGCCTAAACATCGATAGTCCATTCAAAGCGGCAGTATAAAAAAAATGGATGCATGTATGACGCAGACTTCGTTTTTATCGCTTATTATTTTTTTTTAGTTGTTTGGGCCATTGTTCACAGACTGCATTCATTAATACTCAACCTGTTTTCTTTCAGGTGCAATGGAGGGAGGGACTACTTTTTAAAAAATTTGGCTTGTAAGAGGAATGCACAGTGAATCCGTTTAGCCGCTCTGCTGCCCCTTCAAAAACATCTTCTTGGCTTCCTTACTCTGTCTTGAGTTTGCATTCCTGTGGCACTGATGATCTAGAAAATGGAAAAGATCACAATGAATAACTATATAAAACAGCAGGAGAGTTGAGCCAAATAATAAGAGATGAGCCATGGCTCAACTCTCCCCAGTAACAGTGGCTCAGCTCTACAATAAGCTGTAGGTCCCGTTGCTAGGTAACCAATTGGTTCTTAGCCATGTAAAAGAAATCTAATCCTTCGGGCCATCCCTAGGAGAGCTGTTAATCAGCTCAGTGGTCTGGTTAAATTAAGATGTACTTAACTTTTCCTGTTTTGGTCTGAATCTCAGTGAAGAAGCGTTATGATATAAAAATTCCACGAAAAAGAGGACAGTCCCTGTCGTAAAAAAAAAAAAAAAAAAAAATTGGATCCGTTCTTTCTCGACAATCCTTCACAACGTTCAAGATAAGCGAGGGGGAGTGAGTAAGCAGGCGGCCGAGTTCGTGGTTCACTTTCTTCTGTAAATATGTTTGATTATTATTTGTGTCCCGCGAGTTGCCTGTATCGGGAATATCGGAGAGGCTTTTTTTTTTTTTTTTTAAATAACTCAAGTACATTCTTTAATATAATAAACCTATGTAGAAATTTTGAAAGGGAACCGAGGTGAAGACGAGACATACAGAGGGGCAATATGCGTCTTTCTCGAGGGTAGCCTACCATTGAGGTAAGCTGAGTACTCTCCAGCAAATTCTTCATTTTATAGTCAAGAGCCGGTCCCTTTTGTATGCTAAATTAATCCCCTCACATTTTTTGCCATCAGAGGCTTGATGTGGTTAATATTTGTTTAAAGAATAACCTGATTATTTCGAAGTAAGTTTTGTGTAAAATTGTAACTTTTAGAAGCATAGTTTTTTGAGTTTTGTGTAAATTTTTTTGAGTTTTGTGTAACTTTTCCCGAGTTGTTTTGTACCTGACTGTGTGGTCCTTGTGTGTTAATGTATAATTTAGTCTATTTTTTTTTTTAAATAAAATTGTAAAACCCTGCCTGATCTTGATGGACCTTCGCTTCGATGTTTGGTGATAGTGCCCTTCAGGCTTGATCATCCCAGTCCCATACCATTCGAGACTTAGAGCCCTCCCAGTGGTTGGGAAAAATTCGCGACAGTTCCTGGCCTACATTTTGCACTTACAGCAATGAAACCAACAGAAAAGGTCATACCTGCGGCAATGTTATCCATTCTTTTTCTCCAAAAACTGGATTTTTTGTTTCCCAGTTCTTCATGTTGTTGATCAGCTGACTTCGTGAGCTAAGCCTAAAGCGGCAGAAATGTTATTGCTGCTGACAGAGGGCAGCACTGTTACCAAGATATATGTATCTCTCCTGGCAGCTCAGCTCAGTTGCATCTCCCAGATGAATCACATGTAACTTTACCACAGCAAAAGCTTTTTTTAGTTTTCAATTTCATATCACCATTATAAATGGGAGACGTATACTTCGTGTTGAAAACTTTGTGTGCGACTAAGAAGGCGAGAATTGGATCTCGGAACAAATTTCAACAATATCAGGACAATTATTTTCCCACATGGAGCGAAACGGTAGGCTACTGCATTCCACGATCGGATTCGAAAGTGTGAACTCCAGGCTAGATCAGCCCAGGATTAATAGGTTAGTCTGTCCCGGCAATACTGCGCACCGCAGTGATGTAGGCTGGGTACTTGAACGCTTACCATCGAAAAAAACTAAGAAAATAAGGAAATGATGGGCCACTATGGCAAATGTCTATCCATACACATTCTGTCTCACTTTCACGATCTTAGTTGAGAGAGCTCCCTGTTGATCTCCAGGTATTGCTGAGCTAAAGGACATGCATAATCCTCCATATGTCTTTTTATTGTCATTTGGCTATTGCAGTCGGGTCATTGAGATTAAAAGGACTGACCAGATGAAGAGCACCTTAATCCGGATTAAGAGAGCTTCCTTGCTCTTCACCCTGATAAGGTCAGATACTGACTGATGGCTTTTCTTCATCTTAACCTCGACCAAAAGCAGCCAGACGATGACATGTGCAAGGTTGTCCTTGTTTTGGTCAGAGGCGGACTAACCTACTAATCCTGGGTCAGCCCAGGATTAGCCCACGTTTTCCAGTGTGCATGATCTGAGACCTGTGATTGGCTGGATACTCATGTCGCAGGTGATCATCTCTAGCAGCTTATTTATTTCTCTGAATACACCAAAATATTGAGTGATCAAATTTACTTAACCCTTACAGAACGGGCTAAATATATATTAAGCACATACCCAGAACGGGGAAACCTTAAGGTTGGCCAATATAAGAAAAAGCACATTTATGACAAGAGGAAGATATGCAAATACACATGGTGTAAGATAAAAAGTTCTAAAATCTTTTCTGTACCTTCCACGGGAAATTGAAAGTGAATATTTACAGCTATGTGCAGGGCCTATTTTCCAAGACGCTTGTAAAAATATGTTAATTTTACAAAATTATACCCGTTTTTTCAAATAATTTATTTTGTTTTGTAAAATTATGATTACAGCTCACACAATATCATAATAGATAAGAACTAAAATCAACAACAAATTTTGAGTATATTTATTGTAAAATATTTACGAGATTTACTGGGTTGGTGAGATGCAGTACCATTTTGTGAGGCATACATATTTTTCTAATATTTCTGCGCACTTTACTTTGCAAAATTACAATTATAGGTGAACTACTATCATAAAAGATAACAAAAACCAACAACAATCCCTAGATATATTTATGAGCAAATGAATAAGAAGACGTCCTGGAGCTACGGAGCAAGTACATTCAACAACCACATCTCGAGGCATACTGATCTACGTCGTCCTCGAGTCCCCTTTACTGAGCTACTGCAGGTGCCATAAGTCATTTATGGACCATTGAAGTGATATGAACATTTTTCCTGCTAAATTCATCCAAACTGTATGGCGCGCAATATTAATATTCATTAGTTAGCTTGGCGTTCGTTCAAAACCTGTTATAGTTATTCATATGATTATGCCTGTTCCGTAAGGGTTAAAAATAGTCTTTCACTGTAATTCAAACGAAATAAAGAACTTTGATTGCCTGACTTTTTACTTTAGAATAGTGCTTTCTGTACACTGTTACTCTAATATTGAATACTTGCTTTTCCACTCCACACACACACACACACACACACACACATATATATATATATATATATATATATATATATATATATATATATATATATATACATACATACATATATATATATATATATATATATATATATATATATATATATATATATATATATATATATATATAAAATTTTGTTTCTCATAATTCGTTATATATATACACGTATAAATTGTACAGTCTCTGGAAACTTCTGGCACACTTTTCAGTGCTTTTCAGACAAGTGTTTACAAAATAGTACCTGGCAATTTTCACGAGGCCATCCCTCACATGTGTGATATAATATTACTCAGACTGTCACCAGGTCTTATGTAGCCCTCTACAGGAAAAAGTAGACTCATAGCGGAAATAATGAGTGCACTGTTTTTCTATCAACAAATTTCTTTCCAGTATTTTCCCTTTTGTTCTCATCGGTTTTAGCAGATGCTAATATTATAACACACACACACACACACACACAGAGAGAGAGAGAGAGAGAGAGAGAGAGAGAGAGAGAGAGAGAGAGAGAGAGAGAGAGAGAGAGAGAGAGCACTTACTGGTGTGTAAGCTGCTCTTAAAATAAATTCCCATTCTTTTGCCATAAACATATGTATTTGTTTGCTCAGCATTGCTGCGACTAACTACAACATTGTCCTTTAAGATATTACGTAAATGAAATATTTAATATAATATGAATAATGACATTTATCAGTACACAAAAGCATATTTGCAATCAATACAATTTTCACACGGACCTATATGTTTCTTATAGAGAAATAAATGTAAATAAATAAGTAGACGAATAAAAAATTAAGTGCAGTGCATAGTCAAACTATTACTACATAAAACCACAATATTATAAATATAGTAGAATTTAAAGATCCATGCGTCCCCCCAACACCACCACCCCTATTGTCAATTAACTTATAATCTTCTTTAGACATTGAACTCTCTATCATTTCACCAACGTTTATTTCGTTCCGTTTAGGATTAAGTGACTCCCAGACTGACTTGGCATGTCTTATTCTTTTACATTTGGGCATATATCGGTTCTGGCTCGGTGGTTAGCAAGGCTCTCACTGATGACACCAAAACTTCTTCCATAATACTAATATACTGGGAACTGTTCATTTGTGCATCAGTTTCCATAAGTTTCCCTGGACCACTGGCAGCCATCCATCCTATAGAACTGCTGCAATAATCCTTCTCTTCTGTGACGGTTTTCAGGTTAATAGCTGAAACTGATAAAACGATTGTAAAAGATTATGAAAATTGTAATCAAGATGATGAAGAAAATTAGCATAGATCCTAGACCTACACCCTATCTCTGTATATACAAAAGTATTCATACAACAATTTACATTTAACATCTGTTTGAAGTATAGATGGATCATTATCAAATGAAGAACATACTAGAATAAAACAAAGTACCTCTAAAATATGCACTGAATATAATGTCTCTATAATGAAATAAGGCTTTGGTTCATACAATAGACCTATATTGATACAAATATCCTATTCATATGATAGGTCTATAGTGATATGTAAATCAAGTCCTTATTATACAGTATGATATATTGTCATTTTTATATTAGGCCTATAGAGAGAAGTATAAAAGTTTAATCTTTATAATAGACCTATAATGACATAAATGCCCAGTTCTTATGATAGACGTTACGACAACAAAGCCTTCATTCTTATGAACGGAACATCTTGAAATGAAGCAATATGATTGTTATAACAGACTTAGGGTAAAAAACAAACTCGATAAAATTCATCTTGCGTGACACCTTTTTACTTGGACTGTTAGTCCTACCATTTTCAAATTCCACATATTTGTTTTTATCCAGCTTTTCCCACATAAACCTTTCTTCATGTGATTTCACTAAAGCTTGCCATGTTTTCCTGGGACGCCAACAGTGAAGCCCATCTCCATAAAGTTGACGATCTACTGATTTATGTTAAATGGTTTGTTTTCCCGCCCACACAACGAGTGACATCATGACGAATAATGTCACTCAGATATGGAGGAAATATTATTCCCTTTTTTTTTTTTTTTTTTTTAGCTTGGAACAAATATTTTTAGGTATCGACATTAATTTAATTATTTAAGTCTTAAAGATGATTATTAGAATGTAACAGTAAAAGTAAATGCTCACAGTTATTGAGGTTTTGAAGATTAATGTGTTCCATACTTCAGTTCTCTAATTTCATCGAAAGATAGTTTTGGTATCATAATGCTTCATTAAATTTGGTTAATTCACGTTATTTTTCTGCCAGTTTAATAGATTATATTGTTTGTATGCATATTAATCTTATTCTGGTTGTGAAGTTTCGTTTCTACGTGATTTTAAAAAGAAAAGATTTCTTTTGGTGAACAAAATTCACTGAGAAGTGTGCCAGAACTTTCCACAGCGACTGTACCATTGAAAATGGTCATTAAGATGGCTTCAAAGGGTAACATAACCAGGGTTTTTGTTATGTATATTGAATTTGTAAATCTTTTCTTCACAATTTGACAATATATCTCTATGAAGTAGACAAGGTTATATAATTTAAGCAGCTCAGAAATGGTGCAGCAGAATTCTGTGGGATACACTATATTCTCATACAATGCACAATATCAGCTGTTATAATTATTGCATTTTAATTCAGTATATTAGCGTAATAGTTTAAGGACGCAATATTCAAGTTATAAAAAGTACTAGATAATACCGATAGGCTGAATGTCTCTGTCTCTGTCTGTCTGAATAAAATGTTCCTGTTCTGCGTACGGATTGAGGATTATAGGAAAGCTAATTGTCGGGATTTTCTTCGACTTTTATTATTTTTGTTCTGATTAGTGCCCTGATGTTATGGGCCGATGACAAGGCCTTGAGGAGGCGCACTCTCTAAAACTATCTGGGTGGGATTCAATAAAATTTGGTCAACAAATTACAGTTTTATTACAAAAAATAAACATTTAAACCCAGTAACAATACTGAATCATGAAAAAGAGCATCACGGGCGGCTAAGCCAATGTGCATCAAGAACCAACACTGATTAATCGTTAATAGCAAATTTCCACTGCACACGCAGTTTCTTAATCCAATTCAAGGAACCTGAAAGCTCTCTGGGCTTTGTTACTTGGTAGCTCTTAAGGTCTTTGATATCACGTGCTTGAAAGACACTAAGTCCACGACTGGACGAAAAAACACAACGAATCGAGAACTATTTACTCTAAACTACAATTAAATGACATTCTTACACTTGCAGCTTTCGTTTGCTGCGCAAATCAAGTTCCTCATCGTAAGGATGACACATCTACACATGGATAAAGATAACTCACAGTCACTACGGAATTCGACCTGGTATGGCGATGGCTGCCAGAGAATCGAGAGAGAGACACTAAACATCACGGTACTTACAACGTTCAGGACTAGGGCAGGAATGAGGCGTCGCTTTGCCCTACTTCAAAGGAAACTTACGCTTTCCCGCGTAAACTACAGAATCCTTGTAATTCAGGCGGGAATCATCGCTTATTTAGGCATTACGGAGATCAATGAATCTACTTTACTTGTGAATAGGAAGAATGACAGTTAAGTTATCATCTGTGATCAATGAATTGACTCGAAGTTCTGGCTGAAGGCCGTAATCTGCAAATTCTGAATGGCTACGGAGTCCTTGGCTCCAAATCTCTACATAGACAATTTAACTCGTACTAGGAATAGCAAAATCATATTCATTAATGAAAATTCATAGTGTCTTCATTACGATAAGACGCGCTCCTTCCTCCAGGCATTTAAGAATTACTTCTTAACTCTGTCGCGTATTGGACAACTTTCTGCACAATGAACTGCCCGCGAGATCCCCTCAGTCTTGCCCCAATTTAACGCAACACTTGTGAAGTTAAATGGCGGGACTTTGAATGATCAGTTCGAAATTCCCGACATACTCCACACCCGAAGTATGGGGCGTTGAAATGCTGGACAACTCAGGAAAGACTGAGCTTGGGGGAGTAACCACTCCCACACCACTCAGTCAGGCTCGCTGCGTAGCGCTCCACAGCGACTCTAACAGAGTACACAAAAAACATGACATGGCAAAAAAATTACATCAATATCACACCCCGGGGTAATCAATGTCACACATATACAAAATATCAATGGCAGATATATACATATAAATGTACCCATTCACATAAGGTAGACATGAATCAGCATAGAAACTCATCAGGCAATGAGCCTGCAATAACATCAAAAGCATAAATGGAAAATCACAATCAAGGAAACATGAATATACACTTTCATAAGGCCATCTGCCTTTAACCTTCTTCATGCAACACGCATGTTATTCTTGGCGACACGTCTTCAATAACAACTCTAGAATGTGTTCAACAAGCATAACCAGTTCGATAGGCCATTCGCCTTTAAGGAAACAGATTACACTGAATCAGTATGTACTCTTTCACGGGACACATGCCCTCAAAACTGTTTCACTTCTGTTATAAGAAGTACTCATTACTCATATACATTTTGGTAATTTACCTTGAGGGTGGGGGCTATCTCCGCACAACGCTCGACTTGTTTGCGCAAGAGGGGGCTCCCACTACCTTACGCTGACCCGACGCACTTCCATCCTCTGAGGATTCAACTCACCTACACTTACTTGGGTCCACCCTCCCTGCCTACTAGAATAAGGGACCTTCCCATTTTCTTTCTTCTGTTTCTAGCTATAACTTAGATATGGTCGCTTTCAATAAGCGCTTCATTAACTCGCGCTGCTTAGCAGCAGCCTTTCAAAGGGCGTATGAACGCCTTTGTCCGCCTAACTGAACGTCAACGTCACTATCACTCGATGCCTCAGTATCATTCACTTCAGCACGCTCACTTACCGCATTGGTATCGCTCGAATCGTTACCAACATCGTCAGTGTCTTCTACGTCACTCAAGACCTTTTGTGGCTGGTTGTTCGGATGTTGCAGCCATTGCCATCCCTTGGTCGTCCCCAGACGTCACAACATTTCCTGGAACACCTACTGCTGGGCTGTACGCCCCTTGTCTCGACCTCTTCGCCGATAGCCGTCCACGCGCCATCTCCTCCGCCGCACCATCAACATCGCCACGCCGCTTCGTCTCCAACGCCATCATCATCATCTGAGGGGCAAGTTCTAGGGGACCAAGTGGCTGACAGCACGCAGGGACTCAACATCTTCGAACAATACCTTGGCCGAATGCACGACACCGCCGTCGTCCGGCACGATCCACGACGCATCCAAGGGGCCACGCGTTCCCGCTTTTGATTTTCTTGCTTTATTAACACGATGTCTCCGGGTGTAGCTTGGTGGGTTCCTAGACTGACAATCGTGTCGGGCTCTTAGGGCACTTAGGTACTCCTTCCTCCACCTCTCCCGGAAGGTCTTCAAAGTGTCTGTTAGCTTTAGATATCGATCCTGTAGCCTCTGGGAGGTGAAGGTAGCATTAAGGTCTTCATCTGGTAAAACAGGTGCCATTAAGTTAATTAAGTGACCTCGTATTAAATGAGAGGGGTGAGGACCTCGTCCTCGCACTTGTCACCGCTTATACATCAACGGCCTATTATTAACTACCGCCTCCGCCTCTTTTACTAGAGTTAATACGTGGGCCTCCGGCAGATACTTTCTCCCGAGGGCAATCTGAAGGGCACGCTCAGTAACACCCATCAGACGTTCGAAAAACCGCCTTTCCACGGCGCACGGGGTTTGAAATCGCCATTCTACACCAGTCCTCCTCAGGAACTGCTGGACTTCATCCTCTTCATAAAGTCCCTGAAGGAGGTTGCTGGTCGTCTTGAACGTTTGGTGGTTATCAGAAGTGATTAAGGTCAGGGCTCCATGCGTAGCACTGAATCTTCGAAGAGCTAGAACAAATTCCTCCGCTTCCCAAGGAGGGGCAGAAATCTAAATACACGGCCCTGGTGGCCATGCACGTCACGAGGAGGATATAGCCTGGTCGTGTTTCTGTTTGTATGGCCGTGGTGTGGTCCACGCCGACTGCGCAAATGGTTTCTGCAAGGTGATCCTTTCCTTCGGCATGGGGGTGGCGGTGGTCGTCTCATCAGCGGTTGGAAGGCTAGCACGCACTCTGGACACTTCCATACAACTTTCTTAGCAATAGACCTCAGGCCCGGCGTCCAGCATTTCTGTCGAAAAATCGCCATTAGCGTATTGACATTACAATGGAGGTGCAAACAATGCAAATACTTTAAGTATGCTCTGACTAAGTGTCCCTTGGCAGGCAAAAAATTAAATGTTTCATCTCTTCAATTTGGGACACTCGTCCCCTAGTGCAAATCAATTTATCTACTATAATTAAATTTAATTGACTCACAAAATTCAGTATCTCACGAGGGGGTCTGACCTCACTCTCCAAATATGCATATACAGTAGGTAAATAGAATCTTTTCTCTAATAAGACAAGAGCTCGAAAAGGATCCGTTTTCACTTTTGCAAACCTCAACACTAATCTGGTTACTCTAATCTAAATTCGGAACTCAACCTCCCTGAGTAGTAGGTCCCATATCCCTCCTGGGGAATAGGGCTTGTTTCTTCCCTCAGTTCCTGCACACCGCTACCACGGTTCTGATAATTCGTTAGATCTGCCTCTTTGAAAGGAACAGGCTCTCCTGCGATTCTCAAGAACTCTGGACCCTGGCGCCAAAGAGGGTTCTGCTGCAATTGCTGGATTGTTGCGCCCCTAGACAAGACATCAGCAGGATTCTGTTTGCTGGGTACATACTTCACACTGAAATCATAAATCTGGCGGAGAAAAACAACTTCCGCCACACGGTTAGATATAAATATATTTTTGTTGTCCTTGGAATCCGGGGATGCCATCCAGGCTAATGCCACTTTGCTATCTGACCAGATACTAATCTCTTGTGGCTCTATTAGTCCTTTAATCGTTTTCGCTAGCCTACAACCTAGCAGTAAAGCTAAAAGTTCTAATTTAGGGATGTTGATTTTGAGCATCCCTTTCGGAGTGATTCTCATTTGGCTGGTGAGTAATCTTACGTTACCTTCTTTATTTCTGACATACGCTACAGCACCGTATGCCCTACTACTGGCATCGGTGAATATATGGAGTTCGGATCTTCTGACTCCTGCCGCTCTAGGAAATGTTAAATCACCGACTGATTTCAACTCTGCTAACAGTTCTCGCGCTTCTTTAGCCTTATCCTTACACAACACGTCATCCCATCCAATCTCTTGTTCCCAAAGTTGTTGGAGAAACAGCTTTCCCCTAACAAATAAAGGACTGACTAAACCTAGCGGATCGTAAATTGACACTAGTAAAGATAGTACCCTACGCTTTCGTAGGTACCCATCCCTTCCCAATTCACGAATCCTCTCACTCTCTTTCACACACAGACAGTCGACGTCTCGAGCCCATCTCAGCCCGAGCACGCTCACATTCACAGGTTCTTTCCACTCTCTCTCGCTATCGAAGGCTATACTGTTCGTTGCCCACCCTTCTAACGGCATTCTGGCCCTATCCAAAATTGCATGGACAGATTCTTGTTCTTTTTTCATCTCATCCAGACTTTCAAAGGTACTAACATAGTTATCAACGTAAAATGACTTGCTTAATTCAGGTCTTCCTTCTAAACTAAAATGATGACTCAATACTTGTTGTAACAAAAAGGGACTAGCTGTGATGCCGAACACCACGACTCTGAAAGCGAAGGTCAGTGCTCGACCTGCTACCTCTCGCCACAGGAATCTTGTATATTTGGCATCAAGGGGGTCTAATAGTACTCTATGAAATGCTTTGCTTATGTCTGCAAGCATGGCGTATTTATTCATTCGAAACTTTAGAAGCATATTATAGGCCAACTCTACTAAATTAGGCCCAGGTAACAGGCATTCATTTAAGGATTTATTATTCTTAGCTTTGGATGAGGCATTGAATACGATTCTAAGGGGGGTCGTGCGGCTATCTTTTTAATGCCAAATGCGGCATGTAGTATCCTTCTATTTTTGGATCTTTTACTTCATATATAAATCCTGCCTCCAGGTATTTGTCGATCACTCCCTGATATTGATTATAGTATTCCTTGTCTTTCTGAAATTTGGTTTGCAGCGAATCCAGCTGTGCTACAGCATTTCTAAAGTTTGTTTCTGGCCTACCTTCTGAACGGAACGGCAAACTTACTTGATATCCCTCAGGCTTCTTTGTTACACTCTGCGAAAAACCTTTCGCATGGCTTCCGCTTCACGGACAGTGTACTGCTCGGATGGGGCGATGCCTACGGTATCCAAACGCCACCATTCATCAACATCAAATGCAATTGGTTCGCCGCGACCCTACATACCCTGAGCGTTCTCACATGATCTATCTTGTGACCTTTTAATAGCCACTGTGGCACTCTCCGTATGGCGACATGCCATTATGGGTCAGAAAAGACTTATCCCGTCGATCTTTTCTACTCCAATAATGAAATAATTAAAGTAGTCTGCACCCACAAGAATGTGCACGTTTCGTAATTTATCGCTCTTACTGTCAGGATCTGCTAACGTGACTCCCTTCCCTACTAGGTGTTGTCTTACTCTTACATAACCTGCGTTATGAATCGGGACGTCTACGTTCTCGTGAACAACTAGTTTCATTCGAACAATTCTGTTACCCATCTCTACTCGGCAACTCACAACGTCATACTGACCACTGATTTCTGCTGAACCAAAGGGAGCAATGTTCAACGCCACTTTGCCTACCACTGGCAGGCCTAACTGCTTTGCAGTTTTAACGGAGATAAAGCTTCGTTGACTCCCAGTGTCCAAAAACAAGCGAACCCGTTTACTCCCCTGCTTGTGATGGATCTCAGCCATGGCCGTTGGCAAAATCGTACAGGAAGATCTACACTAGACGTTTGGGCTACTTTGGCGCTCTTACATGGTTTTGATTCTACTTTCTCTTGGGGTGGACGGGTTTTCTATCGTGCTGCCTGGGAGTCGATTTACTACAGGGCGGGAGGTTGTAGCTTGACTGTTACTTACTAAACTGGGATTATTTCGGGACGAAGTGGAGGGAACGGAATGTGCTTTTCTGAAGCTGCTATTATCACAAATGGAAGTATTATGATTATTTCCACAACTTTTACATGAATTGGGGTTAGGGCATCCATCACTACGGTGACCTGACTGAAGGCAATTAAAACACAGGCCCTTCCTTAGTAGAATGCGCGTCTGGCAGCCACGTCATTTACTCGGGCGGCATCCGTGAGGCGGGTGCCGTTCATTGCAAAAGGGACAAGAATTATTCTGCATGGGTTTCGTTTTGGGTCTAACGCTGACATCGTTTTTCTTATCAGATTCTAATTTCTCGCCTCGCTGTAACGTGTCATCTTCCAACATGCGAATTATGAAGTCTATAGCTTCAAAAAATTCTTCTAAACTATAGTCGCATTTTCTGAGGTGTTCGACCACCTTCGATAGAGCTTACCTTCTGACAACTTTTGATTGATAAGGCTCATGACCATGCCATGGCCTATATCATTAGTACTGAGCCTCTTTATTTGCTCAATGATCACTGTTAACTCAAATCTGAACTTCTTCAGCTCTACGGGGTTCAACGAGGGTACAAATATGTTGGCAAGTTTCGATGCAAGATCACGAGCGTTTGGTGTACATTACCATATTGCTTATCCAAGAGATCTAACGCTACCTGGTAATTCAGCAAAAAATTACACTTAGGGATTTAACGGTCCTAAGCGGATCCCTGCCCAGAGTCCCTAACAAGTAAGTAAATTTGGACACGTCGTCCAAATCTGCCCTTCGATCCACGTGGATCGTGAACAATTCTCTGTAAGAAGCATATTCCTGCACTTCCCCTTCAAAGGTGGGGAGAGGCAGCGGTTTCAATTTGGGGAGGGAAACATTCCCTGTCTGAGTGACTTTCAGTTTATCGATTCGATTCAACAAAAGGGTAGAAGCTCGCACAGCTTCTGCTAAGGCTTGCCTGATTCTGGCATCTAAGCTAGATTCTAACTTTACGACTTGACGTTTGTACAGCTCTCGAAGCTGACCTTCTTCTTGTCTCAACTGCGTGACCAAATTTTGGTACACGCTCTCAGAATACGTTTCTACTAACGCACGCTGTGATTCGGCCAGTAAGTCTGCTGTGAGACTCAGCGATGCCTCGATGTGGACAATCATAGCCACTGCCATTTTGGATTATGTACTCTACTTCTGAGGGGGGTTGGTTATGTAAACTAGGAAACTAGGATTTTTCTTACGTTAGAAAGACTGGGTACAAAGACTAGTGGCACGTGTGGCCAATTGCACATCGGAACAAGCTGAGCCTAGTTGTTTTGTCTGTCTGTCTCTCTCCTGATCAATCTCATCAAACGATTGAGGAACGCGTTACGGATTTCTGAATCAAAATGGACTCCGTCCCTTTGTTTGCCTTCGCGGTAGGCATGAGAGTTCATAGGCAAGTGTCGGACTCCGTACCGACTTCTTTTGTAGCAGTATTTGGAGATTCTCGCATTAAAGTTCTTCACTTTCTTGACATATTCAACGGAATTGATAGCAAAACGATTATCAGGGAGATACTCTCTGATCTCTGCGTCGCAGATAGCAATGATTTCACAAATTTTCCTCAAGCGTTCGATAAGAGTACATAAATTATCCCAAACGGTTTTGGGGTGATCGATTGCCAGGTCGTTTCCTCCTATATATAACAGGACCAACTCATACCGTCTCTGCCAGAATGATAGACTACTATCTAAAAATTGACTGACCAGACCTCCTGGCCTTCTGTAGATCTCAATCTGGTTATCTGAACAGTGGCAGATTCGGTGGGAGCTGACTGTGTCCTATCAGGGCTGCCCTATAGACCATACTTTATTGAAATTTCCCTTCGAGCTCTAGAGAGCACTTGTCATCCGGTTCGAAGGACCAAATGTCGGGATTTTCTTCGACTTTTATTATTTTTGTTCTGATTAGTGCCCTGATGTTATGGGCCGATGACAAGGCCTTGAGGAGGCGCACTCTCTAAAACTATCTGGGTGGGATTCAATAAAATTTGGTCAACAAATTACAGTTTTATTACAAAAAATAAACATTTAAACCCAGTAACAATACTGAATCATGAAAAAGAGCATCACGGGCAGCTAAGCCAATGTGCATCAAGAACCAACACTGATTAATCGTTAATAGCAAATTTCCACTGCACACGCAGTTTCTTAATCCAATTCATGGAACCTGAAAGCTCTCTGGGCTTTGTTACTTAGTAGCCCTTAAGGTCTTTGATATCACGTGCTTGAAAGACGCTAAGTCCACGACTGGACGAAAAAACAACGAATCGAGAACTATTTACTCTAAACTACAATTAAATGACATTCTTACACTTGCAGCTTTCGTTTGCTGCGCAAATCAAGTTCCTCATCGTAAGGATGACACATCTACACATGGATAAAGATAACTCACAGTTACTACGGAATTCGACCTGGTATGGCGATGGCTGCCAGAGAATCGAGAGAGAGACACTGAAACATCACGGTACTTACAACGTTCAGGACTAGGGCAGGAATGAGGTGTCGCTTCGTCCTACTTCAAAGGAAACTTACGCTTTCCCGCGTAAACTACAGAATCCTTGTAATTCAGGCGGGAATCATCGCTTATTTAGGCATTACGGAGATCAATGAATCTACTTTACTTGTGAATAGGAAGAATGACAGTTAAGTTATCATCTGTGATCAATGAATTGACTCAAGTTCTGGCTGAAGGCCGTAATCTGCAAATTCTTGAATGGCTACGGAGTCCTTGGCTCCAAATCTCTACATAGACAATTTAGCTCGTACTAGGAATAGCAAATCATATTCATTAATGAAAATTCATAGTGTCTTCATTACGATAAGATGCGCTCCTTCCCCTCCAGGCATTTAAGAATTACTTCTTAACTCTGTCGCGTATTGGACAACTTTCTGCACAATGAACTGCCCGCGAGATCCCTCAGTCTTGCCCCAATTTAACGCAACACTTGTGAAGTTAAATGGCGGGGACTTCGAATGATCAGTTCGAAATTCCCGACACTAATGTTCAAATGAAAATGAACAGAGGAAATAAATGCAGGTTTTAATGTGTTCTTTTTTTTTTTTTTGAAAACTAGGTAACTTATTCCCGAGGTTGTTCAAATAACTCCGCTAATTATTATAAGCTACTTCCATCTTGCTGTCTACAGTGACTGATAAACATATAACATTTTGGAATACAAAAACTTTCTAATCCTTACTCCACACACACACACACACACACACACACACACACACACACACACACACACACACATATATATATATATATATATATATATACATATATATATATATATATATATATATATATATATATATATATATATATGTATATATATATATATATATATATATATATATATATATATATATATATATATATATATATATACATACATATATACGTTTTCCTGTTTAGTTTGAAATATTCTCTGTGAGACAGGTAGCAACAATTTAGGGTAATTTAGCCTTGTGATTTTGACTTCGTGGGTCCAGGAAAACATGAAAAAGAGGAAAACAAGGGGAATTTCATATGAGCGTAAGGCTCTTGTTACTGAGGAAAATATTACGTGAAACACGTGGGCAAACTTGCAGGAGTGTATTTACATAAATAACATTAGTACGGGAAAGAGGAATGCTAGTAGATTATTGATCCTGAAGGGGATTCCTAAGGGATGAATGAAACTGGGGGATTCTAGACACAGTCCAAGAAGCTTCCATGATATAGGGTCCCTCTGAAATGAGAGATATGCACATTATACGCCAGTAATGAAAATAGACAAAAGAATAATGAATTCGAAGCTGCACTGAGGGTGCCAAGGGGCTTCGATGAATTAATAATAGCTTAGCACTGCCGACACTCGAGGAACACGGACATTTGACAAGAGTATTCGGTGATTACTGGCTCTCAAATTTAGTAAATGTTACGAGACAAAAGCGTGACTGAATGGAGGTCTTCCAGAGCACTTTACCGTAAGGCAGATTTGGTTCCAGCGCAGAAAGCGGTCCGTGGATGACTTGCGATTTCCGAGGGCGAGTTTCTTCACGTGTTAGGATGTGGGGGCTTCACGTAAAAGGGCAATGCGTGGGAATTTCACGAAGAGCCGGGCAATGGCATGTGGGCATCAGGCAGGCCAATGGTGGAGCGAACACGTGGCTCGCGGTCGAAGGGCACGAGGAGAATGTATACTTTTAAAAGGGCCACGTGGTTAGCTAACGGCACTGCGGGCCAGGGGCATTGTCTTGGTCCTTACTCCATCCTGTCCAGCGCACGTGTGAGAGCGAGGCCTCGTGGTTTTCTGCTTTTATCTCCTCCTATGGGGCAGGGGCACGTCCAACACATAGGGGGGGTTGAGTCATGTTCAGCTGATGCCCGCAGGGGTTCTTTTTGCCTGAATAGGACAACCAGACAGATTCACTTTTGCCTCAGAAATTATCTACTTAAAGGGAGTGGCCTTCAATCTGTTTTAATCTCTTGTGTACTGACCGTGCGAAATATTGAAATATCGATCGGCCGACAGTAAATGAAAACAACAAAAAAAAAGGAAAAAGGGAGAAGCACTTTCCTAGCGAGTTCTTGCTAATTATGATAATATATATAATATATGATAATATATATATATATATATATATATATATATATATATATATATATATATATGTATGTATGTATGTATGTATATGTATAACTGAATCACGAAAATATGGAACACGATGAATATATAAATAAAGATAAAATCCACGAAAGAAAGGGAAACACTGGAGTGCTGCAAGGCCTTTCGACTATTTACTTAGCAGACTGCTGAGTAAAGGACGAAAGACTCGAAAGTCCTCGCAGCATTTCAGTGTTTCCCTCTCCTTCGTGGATTTTATCTTTATATATATATATATATATATATATATATATATATATATATATATATATATATATATATATATATATATATATATATATATATATATATATATATATATAATACACATTATGAAGGAAATAACGGGGAAAGGCGTGCTCATCCTTTAACAGTTTATTTTCAATGCCGACGTTTCGCGACGAATTCCAAGTCGCATTTTTAAGGCTATATATATAATTTGCGAACATTAATAACTCAAATTAATTTATGGTGATATGAAATGGCAACAGCTCCTCATGAAGTAAAAACATTTAAAACTAAAAGACACATTCAGAGACAAACCCATTGTAAGCAGAAGGAGTTCACTAAAATCTGAAAACAACCTACCTATATGAAAGAAGGAGCAAGACTAACATCAGTAAATAAAAACACAGTGAGGAAAACCAGTTGCCCAAGCTAGGCTATAAACAGTTTTACAGAAGACGATTGAGTGCTTATCGACGGTACAGTCTTTTTGATAATTATGGATTCTAAGACGGTTAAGTCGTTATTGTTCTGCACTTGGCCTAAGATGGAAAAATCCTTGCTGTCAGTATAAGTTTTACATAATTTTGAATGATTATGTATATTCGATTGTTCAGGATTAGACAACCTGCTACCTGTTCTATAGCTTATGCCCCTGTGGGAATCACTGTGCGGACCTTCAACAGCCTCTTCGTGCAGCCCAGCCCACGTACAGCACAGTATATCCCGTAATCATCACATCCCGGGCAAGTGTATTTGTATACGACGCTGGATGAAAGCAGAAGACTGAGTCGGTCTTTGACTCTAAACAGAGACTCGATTGTTAAGGGATTTTTTGGGATAATTTTCAAATTCAAAGCAAGACAATTCTTTTGAATAATGGACGTGCATTTCTCCTGAAAGTATCACCATGCACGAAAGGGAAACTTGCATACATCTTCAGTTTCAGATCCCTAAACAAATTGCTAATGGAGAAAATGACTCAGTCAACACTTGTATCTACTGTGCCGAAACTGAAGATGTATGCAAGTTTCCCTTTCGTGCATGATGATATTTTCAGGAGAAAATGCACGTCGTCCATTATTCAAAAGCGTTTTCCTGCTAAGGAATTCTTTGTGCGTGGATGTTCACTGACAATATGCTCATACACACTCCAGACACTCACAGGGGGAAACAGCATCTCTCCTTCTTCTTCTTCCTCTTCTCCTGCAGGGTCTTCCTATCCAAGTGTCTTCGAAACAAAGAACTAAATCCTCTAGCTGGTCAGGAACTAAACCTTGTCATGATTCGAATACATTTATGACATCACAAGGAGGAACGAATGGCAAGGCCACTAGCATTTTTGAGTAGGCTATGTTAGAAATTCTTCACCACTACAATACAGATTAGTCAAAGATAAAGCTTGAATTTTTCTCTAAACGGCTTGGGATAAATGGAAGAAACACCCGAATACCTTAGCATTTCTGAAAACAAAAATAAAAGCTTTATGGAATGCTTTCTCGTAGTCACACAAAATGTAGGCTGGAAAAATCTCGTTACCCTTTACATTCTCAGCAGGAGATTATAAACCACTGGAAGGACGCGTTCTTTACATATGATATGAATCACACATAGCTGATAAAATTCTGAACATCCCATCTCCCATCAGTGCTTATTTTCCTTCACCAATCTCAAATTGTCAGGAGTAACAAATACAAAATATCTATCAGGGTCATCGACGCCGCAGTCATATGCGAGGAAATTTTCCGCAGCATGCGCGCAAATAAGTTCTTGAGGGACATCTATTTCCCTTACGTTACTTGGAGCCGAGACAGGCATCTCTCTGTGTTTCCGTTGTCGTTGTACAGTCAGCTGAAATGACTGATACTTAGGAAGAACAGCAACTACTTCAGGCTGCAAATTAATTTGGGTATCTTGAATGATCCGCCTTGGTTGATCATTTGATGTTGCCACCCTTTCACGATGCCGCATCATTGATAGCCTATAGTGCAGCAAATAAAATAAATTTTTCACCAAAATACTTCAGTTAATGATACAAGCATGAAATTTGGTACATATTTTCTCCATAGGCAACTTTTTGAAAATTAATGGGTGTCCACTCAAACCTCCGTGTGTGAACAGGGCCTTAAGTTTAGGCCTACATAATTTCACTGCAGCACTCTTTCTACGCTCCTTAAAGTTGTGAGTAGTGGATCTACATTCTTTACAACAATTATCTTCAATTTTCTTGGGTTTACACTCATAAGACTTGTGGCCTGGCTTACCTCACGTACAAGGCCTTGTTCACACGACCGGAATCTGCGGTGGCAGCCGCGGGGATGCAAAAAGGGTTACCACACACCTTATATCGGTTATCCGCGTGGTTCATTCAGTGTTAATATGGAAGTGGAGGAAATAACATGCGTGTGGTATGTTCAAAAGATTGTATCCAAAACTGAAAGAATATGAGCCCCGATTCTTCCTTTATATCAGAATGACCATAAAATAATCTGACGATTTACTTGCACTGAATAAGGATGATAGTTCATCAAATAACATAATGCAGTGTATTCATTTATTTGTAATTATGAATACATACATACATACATACATACACACTTATTTATTTATATATTGTTATATATAACATATATGTATATGTATATATATATATATATATATATATATATATATATATATATATATATATATATATATATATATGCATATATATATACATATATACATATGTACACACATACACACACACACATATATATATATATATATATATATATATATATATATATATATATATATATATATATATATATATATAGAAATCATCAACACACAATCACTTATGGAACAGAAATAAATTTCTGACTCACACATCAGAATAGGTCTGGTGGAACCAGCCCTCTTTCCACCTGAGAGACCTGAAAGTCCTGGGTGAGTCAGAAATTTATATATATATATATATATATATATATATATATATATAATATATATAATGTATATACACATATCTCTCACACACACACACACACATATATATATATATATATATATATATATATATATATATACATAGACATAATCAACACACAATCACTTGTGGAACAGAAATAAATTTCTGACTCATCAGGATTGAAACCAGGTCTTTTAATTGAAAGACCTGGGTTCAGTCCTGGTGTGAGTATTATATATATATATATATATATATATATATTATATATATATATATATATATCTATATACATATATTTATATATATATATATATTTATATATATATATATATATATATATATATATATATATATATATATATATATATCA
This sequence comes from Macrobrachium rosenbergii, assembly GCF_040412425.1. Taxonomy (NCBI): domain Eukaryota; kingdom Metazoa; phylum Arthropoda; class Malacostraca; order Decapoda; family Palaemonidae; genus Macrobrachium; species Macrobrachium rosenbergii. The sequence continues at coordinate 60,917,166 of NC_089763.1, read as the reverse complement.
CATATAAAGCCCATAAAAAGCCAAAGTTTGGAAAATAAAGGCTATATTTCAGAGACCAAACCGTCTCTCTCCTCAGGCAAATAGTGAAAAAGCTACCGAAAAGCGGTACTTATACAAGAAGGTCCATAGGTAAGCTGTTACGTCACTCCAGTTGACAAATTCTCTTTAATCTTCTTAATCGCTGGTTGGAGGAAGACTTTATCTATAATATCTGAATCCCACACACCTCTTGAAAGATTCATGGTGTTTCTTTGTTTAATCAAAGCTGTTTCCACCATCTGGCTTTTGAACCGATAACTGTTGCTATAAATTATGCGAGAAATATTCCAGTTTATTCTGTGATTATGGTTAATTAAGTGGTTAAAAACTGAACGTTTATGCTGTATTAATCTTTGGGGGAGTCATTTGCCTGTGAAGCCGATATAAGATTGGTCACAAATAAGGCAAGGGATTTCGTATTTCGTAAACTCCTGTGTCTTTGGGGACTGGCTTTTGTTGGACGTTAATCAGGGATTTGGTTAAGGTATTTGGGTAGGTAAAAGCAAAAGGGTTAGTTTCCAAGTATCTGTGTCAACGTCTTAATCCTGTCCAGGTGCGGGATTTTTATTTTGTTGTTGGGCGTCTCTCTGGTCTTGTTATGGGGGACGGTAGAAAATAGTGTTTGCTTTGTGGATTGCTTTCTCAGTTGTATGGTGAGGGTACTTTAGAGATAACAGCTGCTTACGGAATAGTTGAATTTCCTTTTCCGGGAAATATGGGGAGCAAATCTGTAAGGCTCTTAAGAATAAATTGCTGGCTATGCCAATCTTGATAGAGATGTCATGATAGCTATAAAAATGGATGTATGACAGAGAAAACTGGTTTTCTGTATATGGTTAATTTGTATTTTGTCATGTCAAAAAAAGGAATTTTGTTGTCTGTTTCCCATTCAACTTTAAATTTGATGTTAGGCACTTATGATTTTAATTTTGAAAAAAAGTCATCGAAATTGCCCCACTCATTATCCCAGAATGTTAAGATATCATCTACATATCTCATCCATAGCATGTGTTTAGGTTTTATTGCATTTATTATTACAGTTCCAATATATTCCATGTACAGATTGGCTAAAACAGGACTTACAGAGCTGCCCATGCTGCACCCAAATTTTTGTTTATAGAATGATTCCCCGAATGAAAAGATGTTATTTGATACACATAATTCAACTAACTTTATTATTCTATCTAGGTCTGAATAGGGGGCCAATTTTTCCCTCAAAAACTGTAGAACGCCCTGTACTGGTACTTTTGTGAATAAGGAATACTACATCTAAAGTTAAAAGTTTTATGTTGTGAAGTTGAATCTGTGACAGAAATCTTCAGGTTTAATGGGACTGGGAGAAAATGTGCCAAAGAAAGGGGAAAGGAGGCCGGCTAACTACTTAGAAATTTTATAATTGAAAGCTCTGGCACATGAGATGATAGGTCTGAATGGAAGATTATCTTTATGAGTTTTGGGAAGGCCATAAAAGTAAGGTAGTTTTGGGTTAATGACTTTGAATTTCTCCAGCAGTTCAATGCTTTTTTTGTCTTGGCCAATTAATCTTACTTTTCTGAAAAATTCTGTGGGGACGTTTTGGAGGAGATCTTTCGTTAATTTGCCATAAGTGTTAGAGTCACTAAGGAGTTGGCTGATTTTGTCGAGGTAAAAGTCTTTGTCCATGATCACGATTTTGCCGTCTTTGTCGGATCTAATTATTACAACATCTAATTTTTGTAGCGAGTGGATGGCTTTCATAAATCTACGGGGGACAGGGTATTTCTTATTAAGGTCAGCTATTGCATTTAGTAAGATGCCTTTTAAACATATCTTTTCTCGGCTGTAATTTTTATCAGATATGAATTTGTCAAAAGCAGCAATGAAATCTAGGTTATTCGGTCTGGCATGAGGGCAAAGGATAAACCAAGGTTCAAAACTAAGTGTTGGTTAATGGTGAGGGGCGCGTTTGATAAATTTAAAACTTTATCTTGTTGCTCAAGATTGTTCCAAGCGTTATTATTTATTAAGTTATTTAACTTACCGGAAAGTCTATTGGAATGAGTCGCGCTGTTATAGGCAGCAATGTCATAACAAAATGAAACCAGATACCTGTACATGTGGTCCGTTGTGAGGAGACGGTTAGACTGGTGTTCATATGAGTATCACTCTGAGTAGCACAAAGATCTCGCACTTTGTGTTTTCAGTTCTTTCTTCCAGGTATCTCTTGTGTGAGAGAGGGAAGGGGTCCGACTGCAGAGTCCACTCGCGAATCCGTACATTTTCGGAAGGACTTGTTCCTTCAGACATCCTTCTAAGAAGTATTTTTGATTTTTCAGCTGGTGTAGTCTGTTCAGTTCTTTTTCGAACTTATGAAAAACAGGATGTGAGCGAAGAAACGTAGAAAGACGATTGAATTCCATAATGGCCTAAAAATGACTGTGAAATATTAGGAGCCCATAAAAATGCCAAAATGTGGAAAATAAAGGCTATATTTCAGAGGCCAAACTGTCTCTCTCCTCAGGAAAATAGTGAATGAGAAAAGCGGTATTTATACCAGAAGGTCCATAGGTCAGCCGTTACGTCACTCCAGCTGACAATTTTTGTTTAATCTTCTTAATCGCTGGTTGGCCTTCCAAAAACTCAGAAAGATAATCTTCCATTCAGACCTATCATCTCATGTGAGGAGCTTTCAATTATAAAATTCCTAAGTGGTTAACTTCTTTCCTTTCCCTTTCTTAGGCACATTTTCTCCCAGTCACATTAAAACATTCTGTTCTTTAGATTTCTGTCACAGATTAAAGAAAACACAACAATGAATAAACAACATAAAACTTTTAAGTTTAGATGTAAATTCCTATTCACAAAAGTACCAGTGCAGGACGTTCTAAAGTTTTTGAGGGAAAAATTAGCCCCTATTCAGATCATTTCCCAAATTAGCCCTAGATAGAATAATAAAAACTTAGTTGAATTATGTTCCATCAAACCTAACACCTTTTCATTCGGGGAATCATTCTATAAACAAAAATTCCTAAGTGCAGCCCCTTTAAGACCTGTTTTAGCCAATCTGTCACATGGAATATATTGGAACTGTAATAATAAATGCAATAAAACCTAAAACATAAAACTTTGGATGAGATATTCACAAAAGTACCATGATATCTTAACATTTTTGGGATAATAAGTGGGCAATTTCAATACATTTCTTTCAGAATTAAATGCATTAGTGCCTAACATCAAATTTAAAGTTGAATGGGAAACAGACAACAAAATTCCTTTATTTGACGTTTTAATAATTAGAGACATGGCAGAATACAAACTTACCATAAACAGAAAAACCAAACTGCTTTGAGATCTGTCATACATCCATTTTTATAGCTATCATGACATCTCTATCAAGATTGGCATAGCCAGCAATTTATTCTTAAGAGCCTTACAGATTTGCTCCCCATATTTCCCGGAAAAGGAAATTCAACTAACCCGTAAGCAGCTGTTATCTCTAAAGTACCCTCACCATACAACTGAGAAAGCAATCCACAAAGCAAACACTTTTCTACCGTCCCCCATAACAAGACCAGAGAGACGCCCAACAACAAAATAAAGATCCCACACCTGGACAGGATTAAGAAGTTGACACAGATACTTGGAAACTCTAACCCTTTTGCTTTTACCTACCCAAATACCTTAACCAAATCCCTGATTAACGTCCAACAAAAGCCAGTCCCCAAAGACACAGGAGTTTACGAAATTCTTTGCCTCGATTGCGACCAATCCTATATCGGCTTTACAGGCAAATCACTCCTCCAAAGATTAAACAGCATAAACTTTCAGTTAGGAACGGACAACAAAGCGCAGCTATTTTTAACCACATAAATAACCATAATCACAGAATAAAATGGAATATGTCTCTCATAATTTATAGCAGCAATTGTCGGTTCAAAAGCCAGATGGTGGAAACAGCTTTCATCAACAAAGAAGCACAATGAATCTTTCGAAAGGTGTGTGGGATTCAGATATTATAGATAAAGTCTTCCTCCAACCAGCGATTAAGAAGATTAAAGAGAAACTGTCAACTGGAGTGACGTAACGGCTGACCTATGGACCTTCTGATATAAACACTGCTTTTCTGTAACTTTTTCTCATTTACTATTTGCCTGAGGAGAGATACAGTTTGGTCTCTGAAATATAGCCTTCATTTTCCACACTTTGGCATTTTCATGGGCTCTTTGTATTTGATGGAATTCTGTTTTAACAGAAAATATTTCACAGTCACACACACATATATATTTTATATATATATATATATATATATATATATATATATATATATATATATATATATATATATATATATATATTGTCATAAAGTGGACGGTCTTGGTTGGGGGAGAAATTGAAACAAGGTTTATACTGATGCTGCCACGAAACCAAGAAAGCCCAGCTTATGAGCAAAGGAAAAGTTATTTGAAAACTTACCTTAGATTTTCCTGGATTTACAATTGAATGAGAAACACCATTTGGGAATTAGAATTCTTTTACAAATTTACAGGGGTTTATTTACAGATACTTTAGCAAGTAAACAATGAGACAACAAACAACATGATAACTGATGGGCAGACTCATTAATAGGACACATGGAACAATAATGCAATGATTGGCAACAAGCAAGCTGATTAATAAGGGGGCCAATGTGCAATACAATCAGTCCAATGATAATAATAATAGTTAGTCATGCCCCGATTATACGAAATAGTCTCTGATGATGCAAACAGATTGAGCTCCAGGATGGGAGAATAATTCATATGAACATTTTCAGGCCACAATGGATTTGGTATTGACTGCGACCAGGAATTTTCAGGATTTTGGGGTGGCAGGTTAGATACTGGAGCACGGAGTGCGATCGGTCCGCTTGTCTCTCCTGAAAGAGATGTCTCAGATTAACCATGGAGACACGCAGAAGGAAATGGAATCCCCCTTATAAATGGAGGATACTTTGCACAATTAAATATTAACCACTACATAGCCCAGCAGATAATTAGGATGAAATCACGTAAGCACAATATGGGAATCGTAGCTGCGTGGGCTCTAACAATGAACATGTGATCGCACTCACACAAAGAGTAAATTTAACACTGGAATTGCTTAGCCTAAATAGCTCTCAAAGTGCACTGGGGGAGGGATAATTGATAATTATCACAGGATCTTTACTTGAATTCAAGGCATGTAAATGGCAAGATATGGGGGCGGGGGCGGGGGGGGGCAGGCAGGACTCGAACAAAGGAGGATTGCTTTGTGGAGGAAGGAGTTAAAGTTTAAAGAAATGGAATTTTAAGGGGTTAAGTGGAAGGGAAAGGGGCTGGCTATTGACTACTTGCAATGTACAAACCTTGTATGACCACTGAGGGCGCCTAACAATCGTCCCGGCTATCCGTCGAAGTCAGTTAAACCAGCGGAGCGGAAACGGATGCAGCACGTGCGTTACTGGTGAGGTCACAGGAGGATCTGCTTGCTTTCAAAACATGGCGTCTTGAAATTCAAACTTTTGGGCCAACCGTACCTGCAAGGAGTCATACGCCAGCAACAAAACAGAGGAAAAAAGGCCTTAGGACTAAGTGCTTACAGATTAAAATCCTACCTCACCCCTAGCGTTAAATGGCCTATTTGACCTCCCCCATACCTACATGTTTCCCCATCGCGTGATGGGGTGGAAAAGGGGGTTTTCATTGTTCCCTGGATTGTACGATTTTAGGGTGGGGAGTAAGGAGGCCTAGCTCCTCACGGGTGCTAACGGCTATTATCTGGTTCAAATATGCTTGTGTCCGTCCGACGCCCGCCAATTTCCCCGGCTCGACAGTCAAATGAATAGCAGATTATTTCAAAATTAAATAATGCACTGAAATTTACAGGAGGGAGGGATGTATATCAACAATATTTATATATATATATATATATATATATATATATATATATATATATATATATATATATATATATATATATATATATATATATATATATATATACATATATATATATATATATATATATATATATATATATATATATATATATATATATATGTGTATACACATATATATATATATATATATATATATATATATATATATATATATATATATATATATATATATATACATACATACATACACACATACATATACAGTATCCAAAACTGAGAGAATATGAGCCCAGATTCTTCATTTATTTCAGATTGACCATAAAATAATTTGACGATTCGCTCACACTGAATAAGGGTGATAGTTCAATAAGTAACATAATGCAGTATATTCATTTATATGTAATTATGAATACATACATCCACACATATATATGTACTGTATATATGATATATAATAATATGATATATATAATAATATATATGTATATATGTATATGTATATATACATATATATATATATATATATATATATATATATATATATATATATACATATATATATATATATATATATATATATATATATATATATATATATATATATATATATATATATATATATATATATATGTGTGTGTGTGTGTGTGTGTGTGTGTGTGTGTGTGTGTGTGTAAAGATGATGACCTTGGACAGCAGTGGAAAACTATGTGCTGGCCTGTCAGTGGACTTCCGTTGCAGATGCATTTGTGTCGACATTGGAAGTTTGCTTAGTTGGATACAGAGTGCTATTTGATCATGACTTAAGTGCATGGAGACAACATGATCGAACATTGACCTGAGGTCGTCACATTTCATGAAGAGAGGATTGTGTGAGTGTGTATGTGTTCTGCACTCGAGAAAGGTATATTATCGGGGCGATTAACTCTTGCAGGGGGATTGCATTGTGAGACTGGGTTTATTTTGGTTAGTGGTGAAGTGTTGGAAGATCACCACTGGAAAATCTGTTATTTGTCGCCATAGAAAGAATACTGGTTTCATCCTGTGAGGACGAATAATTTGGAAGTGGTGTTTATCCTTTTACATACTATATGACATTTATTGTGGTCTAGAATAATTATGACCTTATTATTTATTTTATTTGATGACCAGGGTGTTAGTCACTAGTTTCAGCTGGTTTGGAATTGATCACCTTTATGTTTGTGTATCAAATTTTCCTCTAGTAATGTTTTCCATTTATAGTGGTTGGAATTCACTCCATTTCATGACTGTAGCTTTTGCTGAATCACTTTCGTTAAATCTGCAAATAAAGTCTAGTTTTGTTTCTCAGTGTTTAATTCCAGTAGGCGCCTTTGTGTAAAGATAGGTTTAGTGAGAGAAGAGAAGACGACAGAGGAGAAAGAATTTGCTGACTCAGGGATGAGCCATCCTACCACAGACATCTTAGAGAAGATGATTGATTCTGTTCTTAAAACAGATACAGCAATAAAAGATGGGCCTATTTGACCTGGGGATAAGGCCATTTAACACACACACACACACACACACACACACACACACACATATATATATATATATATATATATATATATAATATATATATATATATATATATATATATATATATATATATATATATATATATATATATATATATATAACACACAATCACCTGTGGAACTGAAATAAACTTCAGACTCACATCAGGATAATTGTAAGACCTAGGTTTGCTCCTGTTGTGAGTCAGAAGAGTATATATATATATATATATATATATATATATATATATATATATATATATATATATATATATATATATATATATATATATATATATATATATATATATATATATATATATATATATATATATAAATTTTATCACACCGTAATTCATATACAATCATGAAGCTACAAATGTCGCTTAATATCAAATTCACGCTACCTCGGGAATATCTCCGATGGAGAATTATCACGAAGGGAATTTATATAAGTGATAAATGGATTAGTACCGCCGGGACCAATCCATTTATCACTTATATAAATTCCCCTTCGGTGATAATTCCTCATCGGAGACTATTCCGAGGTAGCGTGAATTTAATATTAGCACATTTGTAGCTTCATGATTGTATATATATATATATATATATATATATATATATATATATATATATATATATATATATATATATATATATATATATATATATATATATATATATATATATATATATATACATATATGTATGTATGTATGTATATATATATATATATGTATGTATATATATATATATATATATATATATATATATATATATATATATATATATATAATATATATATATATATATATATATATATATATATATATATATATATATATATATATATATATATATATATATGATGTATGTGTGTGTGTGTATATATAAATTTCTGACTCACATGAGGATCGAACCCAGGTCTTTCAACTATGAGTCAGAAATTTATTTCTATTCCACACATGATTGTGTGTTGATTATGTCTATACACACACACACACACACATATATATATATATATATATATATATATATATATATATATATATATATATATATATATATATATATATATATATAAATATATATATATTTATACACATATTACATATATAAATGATATATACATATATATATATATATACATGTATACAACACGTATGCTGACGGATAATTAAGAATTGCTCTTCTTGTACATATTTGTTTCCCGACGTTTCGTAATTCTCATATGTAATTACATCTTCAAGGGCTCTAAAATGGATAAAAACGACACAAAATTAGCATAAAACTCAAACTGAACATTTTTTATACTTAAAATTATAAATTTAAAAAACCAAGATATATTAAGATTCACAAACTATTGGACCAACCTTCCACCAGAGTAAAAGAAATATAGGTGGAAGGAATTAAAGAATAAAAAAGAAGAAAATGCACCTTAAGACAATAAAAGGGGAGTGGCTGTTGATTTCGTGTTTAATGGGGCACCAGTTATTTGATCAATAAGGATTCTAAAATGGGTAATTCCTGGGTTCTGGGTGTTTGTCCGATGATTTTAAAATCTTTGTTTTCAATGTATGCTTTACAGATTTTAGCATGAGCTCTTATACTGGAATGTTCCGGGATCGTGAGTCTGCTGCCTGCCCGGAAACTGACCCCTTTATGACAGTCGATGCTCACCTTCAGGAGCCTCCGTGTGGATCCCACATAAATCCCCGAGTTACACCTGGGGCAAGTATATTTATATACCACACAAGAGGACATGAAAGGGCACAGACGATCCTTGAACTGAACCCTACGCTCCGGTACAGAGCAAGCCCAAAAAAGAGTGAATATCGACATGACCCAACCTTGACTCACTTCGACCCCCTCTCTGGGAGTGGAAGTTGGTCAAGGTTTCTAACCATGGTAACAGAACAACAAATTTCAGACTTAATAGTTGGAAAACTACTTATTAAAAAGACATCAAACAACAGAAATGTCAATCAGACAAATAAAAGAAAGGACGTGGCATATAGAAACCACAACAAAAAAACCAATCCGAAAACTATTTGCTCGGAGAAAGTGTTAATAATGTAAATGTAATTATAAAACACATGACACTACGAACAGCACTGAGGGTACTATTGTACTTCCTGAAAATAATAATGAACCGGTCAAGAAGAATATGCTACTGGACTCTCTTAAAATGAGATATCCCAAAGTCCAAGATTGTGAGCTATTTATATAACACCAAGTAAACAGAATTATAAAATATTAAGAATTGCAAAAATAAAATTTGAAGGTCAAGATCTACCTCAAAAAGTAAAAATTTTAGGCCAAAATAGAAAACTGAGATCTTATGTTTCTAAACCACTACAATGTCAAAATTGTGGTAAATATGGGCACACGAAGAAAAACTCGAAATGAACCAACTTATGCTTATTGTGGTTCTGACAAACATGCCACATAATGGAAATGCAGTAGGCCAAAATGTGTAAACTGGGGGCATATCATTACTCAAGTTCCAAAGAATGTATGTACTATACATACAATACAGAACTGAAAATCTTACAAGAAGGGACTGGGATATCTATAAAAGAAGCTAAATTGGAACTGAAAGTGAGAGGAATTCAAGATACGTCTAAGAAACATACATATTCTTCAAACAAGAACGAGTAATGAAACAGCAACGCTTACAAATAGAAGTAACAGAGCAGAGAAAAGAAATCTCAAGAAGAAAATACCTTACAAACAAAAACTAAATTGGTAATGAATAAAGAAGCAGGTACAAATGATATGGATATTATTTTATCAAATTCATTTGAAGTTTTAATGAAAATAGCACGAGAAGATACTACCACAGAAATAGCAGAGGAAAGTTGTGATGGACCAGAAATTAAAGCTAAAAAGAGACCTTTAGAGAGAACACCACCCAAAACGAAGAAACCATCTATATTAGAGAAACATCGGTTAAACCAAAAACAAAGGACACGAAGAAAGAGCAAAAACAAAAAGAGGCTAAGAATATACCTTTGTCTCCTAAAATAATAGTAAAACCTATGGATGCAGAAATCCAAAACACCGAAGTGGAAGAGAACCATACCATAGATAACAATGATTATGTCAAGGGAGAAGAGATTACTCCATCACCAATAATTGGTAAAACAAGAACAAATGAAACAAGAAATATACATGATAATACATGTGGATGTAATGATTGTTTCATTGCATTGTGCAATAATAACAAAAACATAAGAAAAGATGGTTTAAGAAACATTATAAGAAATTTTATGAAATATAGAAAAAAAGAAACCACTGATTTGAGCACCCTTAAAAAAGGTTGCATGTGCATTGAGCTCTTAATGTACATTCACCGCAAAAAAAAAAAAAAAATCCCAGCACCCCCTTTAAATGAACAAAAATCAGATAAATGTTATAGAAATGGAAAGTAATCGACAAAGTTTTTGTTTTATTACCTTTTATTCAATATTTTGACATTCCTCTATTATTTTTAAGTACTATCGTGCACAAAAGTCCGTTCCCTTAGCCATCCAGAGGGTCAACACGAATCCAGTGAGTATGAAACACAGAAGCAGTTGAACAAGTAACTCATGGAAGACTTCCTAAGCGCTTTTATTCTCAGATTTATTTAGCATATTTCCTTAACTGCACATTTTACACTCAAACCCAGTATCGTCAACAACAAAAACTTTACGATCACTTTCTTAACGATATTAAAATATGGAGACTTTACTCTATGCTCAAGAAAATACAAATACCTGCTTCCCACTCCTCCCTCCTGTTCCCATATGCCCTTATAGTGCGACATCTGTTGGGTCTTCCATTAGTTACTTGCTCAACTGCCTCGGTGTTTCATAGTCACCGGAGTCGTGTTCACTCTCTGGATGGCTAAGGGAATGGACTTTTGTGCACGATAGTACTTAAAAATAATGAAGAAATGTCAAAATATTGAATAAAAGGTAATAAAACGAAAATTTTGCCTGTTATTTTCCGTTTTTATAACATTGTTCTGATTTTTGTTCATTTAAATGGGGTGGTCGGAGTTTTTTTGTGGTGACTGCATTATAAAGATAAACAAATGAATGTCGTGAGTAAATTATTAGAAAAATCCGAGTTAATAAAAAAAAAGAAAGCAAAACTCGACTGATATAACATATACTTTCAATAGCTATATTATACAATGGAACGTAAATGGTCTACAGACCAGATTAAACCTAGGACAAATACAACGATTACTAAAAGAATATGAACCAATGATATTATGTTTTCAACTTATCACCAAAACAATATCAACAATAGGTAAATATACCTTAGCATCAACATCACACGAGGGAGAAGGCAATTTAAATACAGCCATATATGTACATAACAAAGTAGTTTATGTCAAAGCACCTGCAAACATCGTTGACTTGCAAATATCAGCAATTAAAATACGAATAAAAAACGATAATTATGTAATCTATAATTTATACAACCAACCTAATAAAAATTACGACACTGACAAACTTAAAGAATTACTTTGTGAGAGGTGCGAAATAATGAGCAGGAAGACAAGTACTGCTGGTTTATTGATTTGTTGTTGTTGTTTCAGATTTAGCTGGCCTTGTGCCAGCACGGGCTCTTGCTCCTAGAGCAGCCCTTAACTCTATGCTGATGATGAGTCTGTGAGATGGGTAGGTTAGATGAAAACTTTATTATGATGCATGAAAGTGATTTTGGTGGGGGTGGTTTATTGATGAAGTGACCCACTTATAAAGCGGCATGCGGACGTCTGCGTATACGCAGAGACTGTGGGTACAAAAATTTACAGGTGACCTGAGGCCAAACTATTTCTCTACACAAAACAGGACAGGTACATACAGAAAACATGATGATTAACAATAATTGTTGGACATAAAAATACTATGTCACATATACGTGGTACAAGGGCAAATGAACAGATAATAAATATACAATTCACAATAATGATAATAAGAATGTGTTCGTCCGACCTTAGGTCGCATGTGAAGGCACCACAGAAAACGGGATGTTCATCATAGAGAACCCGTTGAGCAGGGACTTTACAATACTCCCCCAACAAAGATGTAGGTAACGTCTGATCAAATCAGGTATTTGCTGGGGCGGCGAAGGGGGTCCTGCCTTCTCGATGCCAACTGGGGGGTCGTCTTCTTTGGTGCCCTGTGGATGGGTGTGTTGGGTTGCCCTCCTGCCCGGTCCTGGGGCCTTCTGGGGGCGCCCACGAGGTTTTCTTGTGGACGAGGCGGGCTGTGGGGGTGCCATCTCCTGCGGGGGCCTTTGGGAAGTGCCCCCGTTGTTTTCCTCCAGAAATGCGGGCTTGAGGCGGTCTATCGACACCCAGTCTTCCTTCCCGTGGATGGCTACCCGGAATGCCTTCTTGTTCCTCTCAAGCATGAGGAAAGGCCCCCTGTAGGGCCTGGTTAAGGGTGGATGTACGGCATTGTCCCTGATGAAGATGTGGGTGGCGTAGGACAGACCGGGATGCATGGAGGGGGACGTCCTGTCGGTATATGTCTGTCAGCAGGGGGCGAACTTCCCAACCCTGTTGCGGAGCCTCTGCATTGTTAAGTCGTGCCAGTCCTCTGTGATGAGTTCCCCCGGGACTACGAGGGTCTCCCCGAAGACCTTTTCTGCTGTGGATGGGTTGCCGTTGGCTCTGGGGGCGGTCCTCAGCCCGAGGAGGACCCAGGGGAGCTGGTACTTCCAATTTTCGGAGGTGCAACGAGCCATGAGGGACGCCTTCAGGGATCTGTGGAACCTTTCCACCATTCCATTGGCTGCGGGGTTGTAGGCGGTGGTGCTGTGGTGAGTGGTCCCCAGCAGGTGTGCCAGGGTGGGCCACAGCTCGGACAGGAAAGTGGGGCCCCTGCCCGTAGTTATATGCACTGCCTTGCCCAGGCCGTCTTGTCCTTCTGTATGCCATGCCAGACGAACTTCTCTGCCAGCAGCCTGGCTGTCGTTCTGCTGGATGGGTGGGACAGTCCGTGGATGACATCAAAGACCAGCCGACGACGGGAGGCGGACACCAGTGGGCGGGGGTGGCCAGTGCTTACATCGCTCAGCAGTGTTGGCCTTCCAGGGCCAAGGGACAAGTCTTCCCACTTCAGCAACGTGATGGTGGTGCAGTAAGCTGGAGTCTCTGGGTCAGCGGTTTGTTCACGGGCGAGGTCCTCGTAGTCGATCCCGAGCTGCACTGCATCGATTCCAATCCTCGAGAGGGCATTGGCTACTGGGTTCTTCTTGCCGGGGAGGTACTTGATGGTGCAGGTGAACTCCATGATGGCCACGAGGTGCCGCTTCAGCCTGGAGGACCATGCATCCCCCAGCTTCATGAAGGCGTGGACCAGCGGCTGGTGGTCCATCCAAACTGTGAAGGGCGTACCCTCCAGGAGGAATTTGAAGTGGCGTACCGCTTAGTACACGGCGAAGAGTTCCCTGTCGAAGGTGCTGTAGCGGGACTCGGTGGGGCTGAATTTTCTGCTGAAGAAGGCGATGGGCTGAGGGGCTCTGTTGACGCCTTGTTCAAGGACAGCCCCGCAGGTGATGTTGCTGGCATCAGTTGTCAGCTGGAGGGGAGCACTGGGGTCGTGGTGGGCCAAAGCTGTTGCCTTGGCGAGGGCGGCCTTCATCAGGGAGAAGGCTCTTGAGGATCTCCGTCAGGGAGGCCATGGTGTGCGCGATCCCCGGGATGAATCTCCTGTAGTAGTTGACCATTCCGAGGAATTCTTGTACAGCCCTGACAGAGGCAGGGGTGGGGAACCTGACGACGGCCTCGACTTTCGATGAAACTGAGCGGACGCCTCCTGGGGATATCTCGTGGCCTAGGAATTCCACCTTATCAATGCTGAAGGTGCGCTTGTCAAACCTGACAATGAGGCCACTCTCCTGCAGGCGCTGCAGGACCTTCCGGATGTGCCGTAGGTGTTCCTTGTGGGATCTGGAAAAAATAAGGATATCATCGACATAGCAGATGCAGAAGTTCAGGCACCCCAGGATGCTGTCCATCAGTCTCTGAAAGGTTGCCCCTGTGTTCCTCAGGCCGAAGGTGGAGAAGGCGAAGATGTAGGACCTGAAAGGCTTGACGATGGTGGTTTTGGGTGTGTCCTTTAGAGCTACTGGTACCTGAAAATATGATTTCAAGAGATCTAACTTTGAGGATATTTTGGCCCTGTGGAAGGCCGTTAGGTCCTGCATGTTTGGTAGAGGGTAGTGGTCGGGTTCTGTAGCGAGGTTGAGCTGCCTGTAGTAGCCACAGGGTCTCCAGGTGCCGTCCGCTTTCTGTACCATGTGAAGGGGGGAGGCCCATGGGCTGGGAACCTTCTTACATATGCCCATCCGTTCCATCTCGGCAAAGGCCTTCTTGGCCTCCTGAAGGTGCTGTGGGGAAAGCCTCTGGAACTTTGCGTACGTCGGGGGCCACTGTGTCTTGATGTGATGATATATCCCGAAGCTCGGGTTTGAACACTTCTGGGAATTCCTTCAGGAGGGAGCCGTACTGGTGGGAAGCGACGGAACAAATTGTGGGCTTCCTGGGGCATGGCGACAAGGGCAGGGACTGGCAGGACTCGGTGTCCAGCAGGCGCTTGTGGCCGACGTCAACTGCCAGTCCGAAGTGGGCAAGGAAGTCCGCACCCAGGAGCGGGGTCCTAACGTCCGCGACGATGAAGTTCCACCTGTACATCCGGCCAAGGATGGAGAAAGACAGGAGCCTGGTGCTGTAGGAGAGTATGGGGGACCTGTTGGCAGCCATCAGGAAGGCAGCCAGGGCCGGCGGACGTCTGTGGTCCTGTCTGGAAGGCGGGAACACTGACCGCATGGCCCCAGTGTCGATCAGCATCCTCCTGCCGGAGATGGTGTTGCGGACGTAGAAGCCTACTGGTGCGGTGCCCCTGGGTGTTTCGGATGCTGCTGCCATGAGGGTGGCCGCCGCTTCCCCTGTTTTTTGGAGGGGGGAAAAGGCAGGGGGCTTCGCAATTTCAGGCAGCTTTACTGAACCTCTGGTGGTAAAAGCAAAGCCCCGGCCTTTCCTTCTGCTGGTGGGGTGACCTCCTCCTGTTGACGGCATTGATGCCCTCTGTGGTGGGGTCCTCCAGCTGGAGGCAGTTGATTGGGTGTGTGGGCATGGACGCCCACTTTGCTGCCCTCGTGGAGTCCGTCAGCTTTTGTACCACTTTGATCAGGTTCTCAACAGCATGGTGTATGGTTCTGTGATCTGCCCACAGACCTCTGGGGGTAGCTGCCGCAGGAGAATCCCCCTTGACAGGCTAATCTTTTTGCGCCTACCGCTGCTGTCAGTCTCAGGGAGAAGGAGGTGATCCTGGAGGGCACACCACATCTCCAAGAGGTTTGTGTCCTGCCGGGTGTTGATGGCGAGGTTGAGGGCGCGGGCGGCTTTCTTGGAGACCAGCAGGGAGCAGGTCTCAACGAGAGTGGCCTTTAACTCCTGGAAGGTGGCAGGGCTTGTCGCTGTTGTCTCCCACGGGGTGACCTTCTTGCATATCTCCTCTGGTAGAGCGTTGATGGTGATGTCCACCTTCAACAACTCATCGGTCAGGCCTGCCACCCTGAATTGCCCCTTGACCCTGTAGAGCCAGGACACTGGGTTCTGATGGGTGAACGTTGGCAGCTTTATGCTGAGGGCCGCCCTTGGTTGGTCCGTCAGGGGGGGCATCGTGCAGGGAGCGGGCACTGGCTTGGAGGAGCACGTGGGAGGGGATTGCCTCCGCGAAGTTTGCGGTAATTTGTATGTGGTTGGGGATGTCTGTGTCCATGCTCATTCCACGCTCTCACTTGGAGTGTGAGGGAACACTCACATCAATACATGCTTGGGAGCGTGCCGTGTGGGTCCGCTAATGACGCTGGTGATTTGCCGACGAGGGTCGGTAACACCCGAACGCTTTGTTAGAGTGCTGTAGTTAGTCTGTTAGGGGTGTGAGTTGGTTCATCGGGCCAAGACTAAGTCACCGTTTGGGTCTGTTAATGGCTCCGGGAACCACTCTGGGGGTCACCACTGTGAGAGAGGTGCGAAATAATGAGCAGGAAGACAAGTACTGCTGGTTTATTGATGAAGTGACCCGCTTATAAAGCGGCGTGTGGACGTCTGTGTATACGCAGAGGCCGCGGGTGCAAAAATTTACAGGTGACCTGAGGTCAAACTATTTCCCTACACAAAACAGGACAGGTATATACAGAAAACATGATGTTCATCATAGAGAACCCATTGAGCGAGGACTTTACAACTTAACAATGCCAAGGAACTTACATTAATAGTAGATGATTTTAATGCTCACAGCTCAATATGGGACTATAACTGTTCAGACTCAAATAGAGCAGGAAGTAAAGAAGAATTTATGGATTCAAATGACATGTGATGTATAAATGATGATGAAGTCAGCACATATCAGAAAGACATGGAACATTTTCCTGTGTAGACTTAACCCTATGTACCTCAAATATAGTAGACAGATTAGATTGGAATATAGTTGATGACTTGTACACCAGTGTTCATTTCTCAATATTAATTTCCTTATTACAAAATGATCCTGCAAAACATGTCCCTCACTATAAGATTTATAAAGCAGATTGGGGGCGATATGAAATGCACACTAGGAATATACCAACATGTGAATATTTAAATGGCCATAATGAAACTAATAAATTTCTTGTTGATTTCGTTAAAAACGCTGCTGATAAAGCAATACCAAAGTCAAAACCTCATCCAACAAAACAACATTCCATGGTGGCCTAATAAGCTAACAGAATTAACAAAAATAAAACACTCAGTATGGGGATGACCAGATAATTTAAATAAAATAGTCAACAAAATGAATAAAACATTATCGATATTAAAGGGAAATTTACAAAAACTGACTATATTATTATTAGAAATTAATACTTTGATACCTCTATACAACAAATTATCTGCAAAATTTAAAAAAAGAAGTAATTCAAAGAAGAATCATTTCATGGAGGAAATATGTATCAAATCTCTCTAACAATGCTCCCATACAAAAATAGGGGAAAAATTCATGAAAATAAATGGTACCCATGTTAAACTACCTAGATATGCCATATTAAAAGATGGGAAAAAATACTTGATCCAAAAGAAATAAGTAACATAATCAGATAAAACTTAGCAAATGTAAGTAGTGATAAATTTGGATGAACATTTCTGCACAAAGAAAAATAATATAGAATTAATCACAATAAATTTTGAAACAATAGAAGATATATATTATAATAGAAAATTTAATATGGAAGAGTTGGAACATGCTCTCCTGAACAGCAATAGATCTGCTCCTGGAGGTAATATTTGTTCTGAAATGATCTACCAATTAGCACCTATGGCAAAATCATACTTATTACAGTTTTGTAATCACTTATGGCTTCGAAATTCATTTCCTAATGAATGCTGTAAAGCTATAATTACTCCTATCCTCAAACCTGGAAAGGATACCAGTAATTTAAACAATTACAGATCAGTTTCTTTAACAAATTGTTTATGCAAATTGCTAAAGAAAATGGTAAATGCTCGACTAACATGGCACATTCGAGAAAATAAAATGTTGACTCCCACTCAGTTTGGGTCACATTGTAACAGAACAGCATTACGTTGGATTCTCTGTCTAACGTGGAAGACCACGTACAAAGAGGATCTGAACAAAAACATATTACTATAGCCGTCTTTTCTGACATTGACAAGGTGCATGGTACTACATGGAGATATGCAATATTAAAAATGTTACATAAAACAGTTCATGGACATTTACCCAGGTTTATCCAAAACTTTCTGACAAATCGCACTTTTCCAGTGAGAACTGATGTATTGTCAAGTACAGTATATTTCCACTTGAAAATGGTGTTCCTCAAGGAAGCGTCCTTAGTGGCACACTGTTTACTTTAGCAATAAATGATATCAGTAAAAATCTAACTATTGGTATTAAAAGTAACTTGTATATGGCTGATTTTGCCATATATATTCAGCATCTCGAATAAAACATGCAGTACGAATCATTAATAAAAACGTAACAAAAATAGATGAATGGGCCTCATCTATGGGCGTTAAATTTTGCATAGAAAAAACTCAAGCAGTCATGTTTTATAAAAATAAAAAGTGGAAAAAGGGTTAAGAAATAGATTTAAAAATTGGAAACTATAGTATACCAATTAGCCAAACAGCAAAACTTTTGAGATTAGTATTTGATACTCACTTGAACTGGAAAGCCCACATAACATACCTGAAATCAAATGTAAAAGAGCATTAAGGGGAGTGTTTGAAAAATCGTCTTTTATTAATAACTCTGGTTTTTTTGCATGAATCAGTTTGAAATTTTGAGCATTGGTTAGCTTATGTATAGCAAAAGGTCAGTATTTATATTTTCCTTCTCGCCCTCCCATTCGCTGGTACCCCCGCCGCCCACAAATTTCTTAAAAAAAAACTCAGCCATAACTATTGCAATCTAAGAGCTGAAATTTACGTGGTAGACAGGTATTATAGATTAGAATAAAGTAATAGAGTGTTTTTTTCATTTTTTTTTTTACAAATATTTTTGGATTATTGAAAAATCTTGGATCGATTTCGTGGAAAAATAAATCCCAAAAATATTTTTGAGATAAAATAAAAATAAAACTCTATAGTTTTGTAGAAAATTTATTTAGCTTTCATTTGCTTTTTGTTTCCTTGAGATAGGTGAATTTGTTACGTCTGAGTTTCCATTTGAAGGTCGATAACTTTAGTTTTGAGATATCGACCTCCAAAGTTTTATGATGACGTTTTTTGTTTGTCTGTCCATTTATTTGCTTGTTGTCTCACACTGAGGTTTTTATGACAAATTTAATATGTTATATCATATTGGTGTTATCTGTGATTATTATTTTATGTATATTGAATTATATTTTATATATATTTAGGCTCCTGGTCCCCCTCTTTCCTCTCTCTTGGATGCCTCCCTCTTCATGACGTCGTTTCTTCCTTTTTCTTATGGAATGTAGGTGTTGTTTAAATTTTCTAGGTCTCTGCATGGTTTATTCTGGACAAAGAAGTATTGCAAAGCCAAGAGAAATAAAAAAATTGACTTGCAAAGTAATGTAAGTGCACTGAATGAAAAGTGTGTCAAAACACGGGCGAGGTTGGGCAGCTTTGTTGAGAGCTGAGCTGCCACTGATTGCCCAAGTGGGTACATTCCTTCACCCAACAGAGCCTCTACGCACTTGCGTAGGATATAGTTGTCATATACCGCATTTAGATATTCTTCTTTGATAGCTAAATTGAAATTACTACCGATATACTGAAGTTATCAATACATTATATGAAAAATGTAATTTTCTCAGTGATAGTAGAGTTACGGTTTTGGCTTATAACTCCAAAACTGTTGGGAATTTTTTAATAAAATTTTCTGAGAATATAGTCAAGAGGTGTAAGAGTCCGTATGTGAAATATCAGGAAAAATCTGGGTTCTTCGATTTTTTCGTCAAAAGGTAATTGTATATTTATATTCAGTGACTCAAACAATCATGTAGCTGTAATTGGGAAAGGAGGTGGATGATTGTTCATAAATATTAATAGTAAAATTACCTCCTTGGACCATGAATAAAATGAAAATTTGTAAACACTTAAAATATTTATTAAAAAATTATTTATATACCCCAGAACACCATAGACAAAATACAGTAGAACATATAATCCGAAAAGGTCCACATTACTCAATATACACAGACGGATCTAAGTCACAGTATGGAGTGGGATATGGTGCAGTATCCCAAGACAAAATGTATCAGTTCTCTCTACCTAATAATGCCTCAGTATTTACAGCTGAGTTATGTGCAATAGCATCAGCCATAAAAATAATTAAAGAAGCCTCTTTTAATAATTTTGTGATTTATAGTGGCTCCCGAAGCACTATAGAAACCAGTCAAAGTTAAAAACCAAAAAATAATATTGTGCAAAACATTAAGTTTTCACCCCATAAATTGTTTAATAATGGAAAAATATGGAAATATGTTGGATCCCTGCCCATGTAGGGATTAAAGGAAATGAAGAGGCTGATAAAGCAGCTAAAGAAGCGGTCCACATGAGAAGAGCAAATGTAAACATCCCCATTAGTGACTGTGTAAGATATATAAGAACAATCATTATAAATAAATGGCAGAATATATGGAATACAGAACCCGAAAATAATAAACTGAAACAGATAAAATCCTGTGCTGGAAAATGCAGTTCATCATATCAGAGAGAGACACACAGACACAAGTAATTTTGACACATCTTTGAATAAGCCATACTCGTTTGACACACGGACACTTACTGACCAGTCCACACGGGCCTCCTCCCAAATGCCCAGAGTGCAAAGTGATAATAACAGTCAAGCATGTATTGTGCCAATGTCCAAAATATAACCTGCACGATTATCAAATTTTGGAAGTAGATCAATGAAACTAGTTTTATCGGAGTCTTCTACATTTTCATTAATTCCAATTTTAATGTTCATGAGGAACTGTGATTTAATCAATAAAATATAAAAACAAGTAAATAAAAATACGAAAACCCTTTAGGGCATCTAATGAATTTAAAATGACAAAATTTTAAAATGTTACTTAACTTATTTTGAAGTTTAATGTACCTTTTTAATGAGTATATATGGAAACATGAGTATAAATGTATTTATTGTGTGAGTGACTTCCACTATGAGAGCGTGTGCCTTTGTGCGGTTTTTAATTTCATTTTCACTCATTCATCACCATACTGAATGGCCGATCTGGTCCCAGTGCTTGGCCTCTGGCCTACAGTAGGCATTCGGGTTGTTTTTGGCCGTAAGTCATTTCGGCCATAAGCACATTTACATGCAAAATGGGCGCCGTGTTTAGTACCAGCCCCTTGGGGATGTACGTAAAACATGAAATAATAATGGTAAATACCATAAACATAACGGTAAATACCATAAACATAACATCTTACATTGTTTTGGATGTTACGGCCTAAAGAGACTTATGGCTGAAACGACCAGGACCGTACAGTAGACTGTCATTTCATTCAAATCCTTCGGGCCAGCCCTGTGAGAGCTGATATTCAGCTCAGTGGTCTGGTTAAACTATTTTAATAATAATAATAATGAATGCGAGTAGAGTGTTTTTTAGCCAAGTCTGATCTGATCAAGCCCGGAAGTCAAACGGGATTGACAAACCTGACAGTTAAGGTTTGAATGGGCAATTCACTGTCCGACCCCACCGTCAAATAGATGTTTTTCAGATTATGTCGTTCAGAACGGACAGTTTGCCCCGTGAGTGGGGTCTTCGACGAAGCTTGATAAACTAAAAAGTTCATTTACCAAGAGATGGCACAGAAGAGCATTCAGTTCAACAAATCAGACTTTTAGGAAGTTAAGGAGTTCTGGACAGGGTTCCTCGAGATTTATAAGTCACACAATGTCTGTGGGATATAAGAAGTAAAGAATATTCTGACAGACACAAAAGGAATGCAGCTTATCAGAAGCTAATTGAGAAATTAAAAGAGAAGTGTCCAGATGCAACAAAAGAGATGGTGACCAAGAAGAAGAATAATATATATGAGCTTCATATCTAAAAGAATTAAGGAAAGTAGAGGCATCAATGAAATCAGGAAGTGGCATAGAAGACATGTATCATCCTATTCTGTGGTACTTTGTAACACTGTCGTCCCTTCAGGATCTGGAAAATATGTAGACATACTGTATATATATATATATATATATATATATATATATATATATATATATATATAATTATATATATATATATAATTATATATTCTGTGGTACTTTGTAACACTGTCGTCCCTTCAGGATCTGGAAAATATGTAGACATACTATATATATATATATATATATATATATATATATATATATATATATATATATATATATATATATATATATATATATATATATATATATATATATATATATATATATATATATATATATATATATATATATATATACATACATATATATATATATATATATATATATATATATATATATATATATATATATATATATATATATATATATATATATATATATATATATATATATATATATATATGTCGTGGCACAGTGGTGTGATTCTTGGCTACCAGTCGAGAGGGCCAGGGTTCAAATCCTGCTGCTCACTGATGGCGCGGATTGTACCACTGGAGAAATCCGGCAGCCCGTCAACCTAATGTCTGAAATAAGCCAAGAGGTTCAGTAGGAGAATATGTGCCAGCCCTTGGGCTGGGGAGTTAAACAATGGGCCAAGCGACAGACTGGCCATGTGTCATAGGCATTGGGACCTGTCCCCGACTGGCTTTTGGCCTAACAAACAGGAAATCAGCGCCTGCCCTATGAGCCTACAGAGGCCCAGGAGGACTTAAACTTTTAACCTTAATAAACATATATATATATAAATATATATATATATATATATATATATATATATATATATATATATATATATATATATATATATATATATATATATATATATATATATATATATATATATATATATATATATATATATATATATATATATATATATATATATATATATATATATATATATATATATATATATATACATATATATATATATATATATATATATATATATATATATATATATATATATATATATATATATATATATATATATATATATATATATCTGCATTTCTTTACATACTGAATTTTGTAAAATGTTATATGATTGCAACTGAACGTATGAGAGTAAACAATAAAATTAAATTGCATTAAAGTTTCGTTTACCTGTGATTTTGGAGACTGAAGGATGCAGCGTTTCTAGATCCTGAAAGAAGACAAAGTTTCAAAGTACCAATATATATATATCATATATATATATATATATATATATATATATATATATATATATATATATATATATATATATATATATATATATACAGCTCAAATAATCTTCCATAAGTAAAATAAAAAAATTATGCCTTTTTCAGGACGTTTAGTCAATTATATCCCAAGACAAAGGAAAAGCACGAAAATAAATTGAGGGCATTCCCTAACGAAATAAAAATATATGCTGAAAAGGTAATAAATATATTATTTGAAGGAGAACGGAGACACAGAACCGCAACAGTAAAGTCATAATTGGCGGTAATGATACCTCTAACCCTGATATCCAGACCTCATCATTCTCTTGTAGCAGTGCTGATTATATCATGAGATACTTTAGCATAATGATTAGCTACACAATAACGATTTGTTTACTTTCTGCTTTTATAATTTTATACTGTAATTTATACACTACAAACTTTTATGTATATTTGTAGAGGAATCACAATTATTTTGAGTTTCTAAATGCAAGTTTATTTCTTATTGAAGATACAAATATGTATGTAATTTTAATTTATCTTCATGTAGTCTTTGCAGTGTTGTCCAAATAGCTTGACATGTCTCTGGTATGACGCTTCAAGAGCTTGAGGGGATATGGAATGGAATGGAATGGAACATAGAATTTAGGCCAAGAAATGAGGAAAACCTCGCAATTGCACAATGAAACAATTGTTAGGAGAGGGTGGATAGCAAGAAGGAAGAATGAGAATATGAACAGAGGTACAGTAAAAGGAATAAAAGGGGTTGCAGCTAGGGACTGAAGGGACGCTTAAGGGGATATGGCCACACTCAATTTCAAATCTTGGTAAGAACAACCAGCCGCTTAGAAGCGTAATGTGGCAATTAGCCTTTTGTAGGGCGTTACGGAGTTCCCCATACATGTGTCCTTCTTTCGAATGACCTTAATATCTTTCTCAAGAGAAAATTGAATGATGCCTCGTCCATCCTTAGATAATTATATCAATCCCTGGGAGCTACCTATCGTTCCTTTAAAAGAAATAAATGTGAGAGTTTTTCTTTCTTTGACAACCAATCTTTGACCCGAAATTCTTTCTCTTGCCATTTTTTTTTATTGTTACATTGACTGCAACAGCACAAAGGCTGAACATGTATGGTTCATTGTCAGATATTGCCTCCGCCATGTCTTAATAGTGTGGCTGCTACCTTAAGACTGACTGAATTAAAGGAACACTAAAGTAAAAAAG
The DNA here is from genome assembly GCF_040412425.1 of Macrobrachium rosenbergii. Taxonomy (NCBI): domain Eukaryota; kingdom Metazoa; phylum Arthropoda; class Malacostraca; order Decapoda; family Palaemonidae; genus Macrobrachium; species Macrobrachium rosenbergii. The sequence goes on along the minus strand of NC_089763.1, from coordinate 60,892,583 downwards.
TCAGTTTGGGTACGTTAAGAACACTTAAAAACAGGAGCAACCTTCGGAGGGCCACTCACATTCGATCTCGTTGTACGATAAGAACTGAGTGGGAGGAGACTAGACTCCAAAAAAATGACTGAGCTCGCAGTTATGTTTTTGGAGTCTCCTCCCACTCACTTCTTATCGTAAGATGAGATCGAATGTGAGTGGCCCGCCTAAGTTTGCTCCTGTTTTTAAATGTTCTTAACGTCCCCAAACAGGCTTTTTACTTTAGTATTCCTTTAATTCATGATAAGTCTTTTTATGTTCTACTAAATTATCTTATTCACGGGCACTTTCAGGCAGTTAACAGTACAGTATAGTCATACCCAAGAACCCATTAACCATTGGTTCTTGTTTCAGATACAAAGATGAGCTCAGCTCCCTGATGACTTCCAGTATTGTGTATTTGAATACTTGCCCCAAATGTAAGGTGGGGAAATATGAGGGGGTTTCTCATCACCTACTAAAAGTGAGAATGATTGTCACCTGGGAGTCAGTTATAGAACAGATGTCGGGTTTAGAAACCTGGAGTTTTCTTATGTAGCCTGGAAACATACCAAAAAGTGTAAGCAGGATATCAAATATGAACATTTTAAAATTCTCTCCAGAGCCACCTGCTTCTTAATATACAACCTCATTGTTGTATATTAAGAAGCTTGTCCGGACCTTAAACAGTCAAACTACCTCTACTACACTGTACCTTCCTTAAGTTTACCCCTGTCTTTGTTTTTGTGTACGTTGTCACGCAGTCCTTGGTTCCCCTCCTGAGAGGAGGCAGCGATCTGTTTTAAACATTTTATCTGTTAAATCTTAATGTTTTAATTTGTATATTTCTTAATTCTCAGTCGATTTTAACATTCTTATATTTCATTATTGCATTTTTAGCTTTGGAAATTAGGCTGTGTCCTCGAAACGTCAGAGTTTATAATATACGGATAGATAGTTCATGATATCTTCTTCAGGTGCTTGCTCTATGTTGGTTGACAGCAATGTTTCCCATTTCCATATATATATATATATATATATATATATATATATATATATATATATATATATATATATATATATATATATATATACATATACCCAATTCGAATTTCTGTTGAAAAAGTTGTGTATGTTGACTGCGAAGTCTTAAGTCGCCATAATTCGAATAGAATTTTGAAACATTTCTAATCAATGGTATACTATTAAGATCGAAGAATAAGCAAGAATTAGAAAGTTTTCGTATTCCAAAAATGTTATATGTTTATCAGCCACTGTGGACAACCTCGGGAATAAGTTACCTAGTTTTCAAAAAAAAGAACACATTAAAACCTGCATTTATTTCCTCTGCTCATTTTCATTTGAACATTAGCTTTCCTATAATCCTCAATCCGTGCGCAGAACAGGAACATTTTATTCAGACAGACAGAGACAGAGACATTCAGCCTATCGGTATTATCTAGTACATTTTATAACTTGAATATTGCGTCCTTAAACTATTACGTTAATATACTGAATTAAAATGTAATGATTATAACAGCTGATATTGTGCATTGTATGAGAATATAGTGTATCCCACAGAAATCAGCTGCACCATTTCTGAGCTGTTTAAATTATATAACCTTGTCTACTTCATAGAGTTATATTGTCAAATTGTGAAGAAAAGATTTACAAATTCAATATACATAACAAAAAACCTAGTTATGTTACCCTTTGAAGCCATCTTAATGACCTTTTTCAATGGTACAGTCGCTGTGGAAAGTTCTGGCACACTTCTCAGTGAATTTTGTTCACCAAAAGAAATTTTTTCTTTTTAAAATCACGTAGAAACGAAACTTCACAACCAGAATAAGATTAATATGCATAAAAACAATATAATCTATTAAACTGGCAGAAAAATAACGTGAATTAACCAAATTTAATGAAGCATTTTGATACCAAAACTATCTTTCGATGAAATTAGAGAACTGAAGTACGGAACACATTAATCTTCAAAACCTCAATAACTGTGAGCATTTACTTTTACTGTTACATTCGAATAATCATCTTTAAGACTTAAATAATTAAATTAATGTCGATACCTAAAAATATTTGTTCCAAGCTAAAAAAAAAGAAAAGGGAATAATATTTCCTCCATATGTGAGTGACATTATTCGTCATGATGTCATGTTGTGTGGCGGAAAACAAACCATTTAACATAAATATAGATCGTCAACTTTATCGATGTCACTGTTGGCGTCCCAGGAAAACATGGCGTTGTGTGGGCGGGAAAACAAACCATTTAACATAAATCAGTAGATCGTCAACTTTATCGAGATGGGCTTCACTGTTGGCGTCCCAGGAAAACATGAGCAACAGCTTTAGTGAAATCACATGAAGAAAGGTTTATGTTGGAAAAAGATCACCTGGCTAAAAACAAATATGTGGAATTTGAAAATGGTAGGGTTCACTAACAGTCCAAGTAAAAAAATCGGTGTCACTGCAAGATGAATTTTATCGTGTTTGTTTTTATCCTAAGTCTTTAATAACATTCATATTGTTTCATTTCAAGATGTTCCGTTCATAAGAATGAAGGCTTTGTTGTCGTAACGTTTCATTTCATGTTCCGTTCATAAGAACTGAAGGCTTTGTTGTCGTAACGTTTATAAGAACTCATTATAGGGTCTATTATAAAGATTAAACTTTTATACTTCTCTCTATAGGCCTAATATAAAAATGACAATATATCATACTGTATAATAAGGACTTGATTTACATATCACTATAGACCTATCATATGAATAGGATATTTATATCAATATAGGTCTATTGTATGAACCAAAGCCTTGTTTCATTATAGAGACATTATATTCAGTGCATATTTTAGAGGTACTTTGTTTTATTCTAGTATGTTCTTCATTTGATAATGATCCATCTATAGTTCAAACAGATGTTAAATGCAAATTGTTGTATGAATACTTTTGTATATACAGAGATAGGGTGTAGGTCTAGGATCAATGCTAATTTTCTTCTTCATCATCTTGATTATAATTTTCATAATCTTTTACAATCGTTTTATCAGTTTCAGCTATTAACCTGAAAACCGTCACAGAAGAGAAGGATTATTGCAGCAGTTCTATAGGATGGATGGCTGCCAGTGGTCCAGGGAAACTTATGGAAACTGATGCACAAATGAACAGTTCCCAGTATATTAGTATCATGGAAGAAGTTTTGGTGTCATCAGTGAGAGCCTTGCTAACCACCGAGCCAGAACCGATATATGCCCAAATGTAAAAGAATAAGACATGCCAAGTCAGTCTGGGAGTCACTTAATCCTAAACGGAACGAAATAAACATTGGTGAAATGATAGAGAGTTCAATGTCTAAAGAAGATTATAAGTTAATTGACAATAGGGGTGGTGGTTGGGGGGGGCGGGGGTGAGTGACGCATGGATCTTTAAATTCTACTATATTTATAGTTTTATGTAGTAATAATTTCAGTATGCACTGCACTTAATTTTTTTATTCGTCTACTTATTTATTTGCATTTATTTCTCTTTAAGAAACATATAGGTCCGTGTGAAAATTGTATTGATTGCAAATATGCTTTTGTGTACTGATAAATGTCATTATTCATATTATATTAAATATTTCATTTACGTAATATCTTAAAGGACAATGTTGTAGTTAGTCGCAACAATGCTGAGCAAACAAATACATATGTTTATGGCAAAAGAATGGTAATTTATTTTAAGAGCAGCTTACACACCAGTAAGTGCTCTCTCTCCCTCTCTCTGTTATAATATTAGCATCTGCTAACACCGATGAGAGCAAAAGGGAAAACATTGGAAAGAAATTTGATGATAAAAAACAATGCACTCATTATTTCCGCTATGAGTCTACTTTTTCCTGAAGTGGGCTACATATGACCTGTTAATATTATATCATGATAGGGATGGCCTGGTAAAAGTTGCCAGTGACTATTTTGTAAACTGAAAAGTGTGCCAGAACTTTCGAGAGCGACTGTGCAATTTATAAATGTGCAAATGAACTATGGGAAACATAAATAAAAATATATATATTACACACACACACACACACACACACACACACACACACATATATATATATATATATATATATATATATATATATATATATATATATATATATATATATATTATTTAATTTTTCCTGGGGTTATATGATTTCTAGAGATTTTTACAGGCCGGCAACGGAAACTATTTATTTGGCCTTGAAGTTCTGACTTTACGTAAAGGGAAATCGTAAAAAAAAGGAAAAAGGGATGATATCATGAGCTTAGGGCTCTACTTCATAAGGAAATGTTACGTAAACACTTGGGATAAATTAAGAAATTATATTTACAAATAAAGCATTAAAAGGGAAAATGGATAACTGAATAATTAAAAGGCTTGCAACGCCTGAAGATCTTCCTACTGGAGTCTTGAATAATAGCAAAGCACATTCCAAGGTGAGTCCTCTGCAAAGAGGTCCCTCTGCAAGAGAGATTTACACATTACACGCCAGCAAAAGAAAAATATAACATATAAAATGACTCGAGTCTGCACTGGGGGTGCCAAGGACTCGAGGAATGAATGAACACTTTACACTGGAACACTAAACACCGCAAAAGGCACTGAATAAATGGCACAAGGATGAGAAAACAATAATGGCACTCGATAAACACTCCTAAAGGGCAAACTGTTGTGACTGAAAAGGCCTCCACTCGTACTTTACCTTAGGGGGAGGGGGCTCTGGCGTAGAATGACGACGGGCGATCACACACGTGGCACTGTACACAGATTCCTTGGAAGGTCCCTTCGAGGATGACTGCAGGACTAGGTCTGCTATTCGAGGAGGACTATAGAACTGGGTCCGAGTTGGAGGTGGACTGTATACTGGGGCTCGAGTTCGAGGAGGACTGTAATACTGGGTCAGCGTCAGGAGTCTGGTGAGGACATCTGGGTGGAGGAGGGGCGGGAAGGAGTGGTGACCTCTCAGCAATTCGTATCACTCACCCGCGCGTGTATGGCTAACTGCCAAGATGTCTCTGTCCAAGGCCCTTTTAAGGCCTCTGTCCAGAGTAGGGGCCCCAGAAATGGGCCCACATGGTAGCGGGCTAAGGATGTATCACTCGTCCAGGTGTTCCGGCCATCTGCTTGTATTCCCCAAGGTATTCCTATGGAAAGACAATCTAGCTAGCACAATCTGCCTTCAGAATTTTTTTCTTAAGTAGCTTAGTTGAACTAAACTGCTTAAGGGAGTGACACTCAGCCTCTCATCCTTGACCCTATTGACCGTGCCTTCTGAATGACTGTCCCAGGTAAGAAGAGGGACAGATCGGAATGTTGATAATTTTAATGTGTTGGTGACTAGGTCAATTGAGGTCACCTGTGCAGCGACGAATTTGCTCTCGATAGCTTAAGGCAACTACAGGCCGGCTTTCAGCGATTACTTTAATTTCGATAAATTCAAGGGTAAACTAGGAAAGCTGAATGGCTGCTATGCTACGACTTCTTGATAATTATAATATATATATATATATATATATATATATATATATATATATATATATATATATATATATATATATATATATATACAGTATATATATATATATATATATATATATATATATATATATATATATATATATATATATATATACATATATACATACATATGCATGTATATATTTAGGTACAGGGATATGGAAGGACATGGCACATTACATGGTTTCTTTATTCACTAGCGACGTTTCGAGACAAAGTCCCATCTTCTGGCTAAAATCAGAAAATAAATATTACATTATTACAGTACACGTTTAAAAAAGAAAGCATAAAACGTAAGAGTAAAATTATAAACAGTTAAGACTTTTCTGAGGAAAATCAAAAATGTCAAAGAATGAGGAAAACACCTTGCTCAAGCGGAGTCAGGATGGTGGAAAAGTCAAAAGGAGGCAAAGAACATAGTGACGTGGCTTTATACTATATACAAAGGTATTGAGGTGGTATGGTTGTTAAGCGAAGGTACCAGTTTCTTAATTGCCATACTTTCAAGAACGAGGAGGTGGTGTTCATATGGTGATGTCATAATGACCTTAGAGTTATTATAATTTATGTCTGTCTTACAGATTCTTGCGTGATTCCTGATATTTGATATTATGGACTCGATAATTTGCTGCCCGTTCGGTAACTTACACCTTTATGAGCATTGCATCTCACCTTGAGCAACCAGCGCGCACTTCCTATGTAGGTCTGCTGACTGCATACATCGGCAGCAACTAAATAAATCCACTACACCAGACTGCATCGAGGAGGGCAACTTCTCTTTGTGTTTTAGGATGCCACCGATAGTTCCAGGATTCACACAAGAGAACCTGGCATCAACTGCTGGTAAGCGGTGAGTCAAAATTTTCTTAAGAGAGGGTAAAAACTTCCTATCATGTATGTAAGATAATCTGACGTAATATTTTAGTGTCTGTGCTAAATGCATGCTAAATGCACTGTACCAGGTGGATAAAAAAGTTGTTGATAGTTTTCTTGACATTAAAAAAATAGGCCGGATGGGTAACAGTTGGTATTAAAAGATCTCTCAAGAAATTTTACTTCATCATGGAATAGTTTCCATCTCGAGGTTAGGTTGATAGCCCTGTGGAGGTGTTGATAAAACAATTTAAAATTATAAAAACAAAAACTGTAAAAATTCAGGCCAAGGCCGGTAAAAGTAGGTTTCCTGCAGATGCCCATGTTAAAACGGTTATCTTTACGAAATACCATTGTATCTAAAAAGGCTAATTGTTCATTTTCTTCTAATTCACAGGTAAATTTAATGTTTTGATGTTTAGAGTTGACATACTGTGAAAAGGACTCACTACGATGCCTATCTTTCAACAAGACAAAAGTGTCATCTACAGCACAGACCTCCGATGAAAAAAAAAAGTGTTTTAAAAGCTGGAGGGCAATAATATTGTCCAGCAGTGCCCTTTCAAGTTTGAGCATAAAAATAAAAATATTGGCGAATGTGCAACTCAGAGGGTTGCCCATACCCACACCCTCTATTTGCAAATAAACATGTCCATTAAAAATGAAAGCAATATCCCGCACTGCTAATTCTAACAATTATCTAAAATCATCACGTTCAAAGCCATTATAAATGGTAGGCTATCATCTGTAAAAATAGTATTTAAAATAAAGCAATCAGTTTTCTCCACAGGTAAATTAGTGAAAAGTGCTTCAGTATCCAAGCTTGCCATGGTTAGGTCAGAGCCCTGGCATAAAATACTGTTCTTAAAATCAACAGAGTGGTTAGATTATATTCATTTTTGAAAAAATTCTCTAGTAGAGGTGTCAAGAATTTAGTTATTTTGTAACCTGGTTTAGTGCAGGATGAAAGGATGGGTCTCAGAGGTATACCTTCCTTCTGTATTTTTGGTAACCCGTACATAACACCTAATGGGGAACCTGTTACATACAGATTCTCCTAGGTTGTTTGGTCTGTTGCTTTATTAGCTTACAGTGTTTTCGAGAACCGGTTTATTCTGTCCTCGTTTCTGAAAATTACATTGTAGTCGATGTCATCCATGTTTCTAAACTTGGTAGCATCCTTTAGAATTGTTTCCATTTTGTGATTATACTCCGTTTTATTCACTATGACACTTCCCTTGCCTTTATCAGGTCTAGAAAATATGATGTTGTTTTCTTTGAATTTTTTAAGGGTAGCAAGGTCCTGTTTGTTAAAAAATGGTGGTCATCTTGGTTTTATTGTGTTAAAATTAGTATGGGCAAATGTAGATAGGTCGTTCTGAAACTTAGAAAGGTATTCAGAGGTAAGTTTTTTGATTTTGAAAATAAAATTTCAAATGTAGAAAATATTCATAATAGGAAGGCGTGTAAACAGGCAAGCAAAAATCCAGACCTAAAGATAAAAGAAATCTCTCTTTTGGTTCAAGTGTAATCAGATAGGTTAAATACCACCTTATTCCTTCCTTCATTGAATTTAGTTGTAATGATACCTAGTTTCTTAAGCTTGTTATTATGCGTATTTTTTATTTTTTCAATGTAGTTGTTCAGGTCTTCAGTCAATAACCAATTAAATATATTCAAATCAATAAGTGTAAGGCTTCTAACAATATCATTGTACAATGGTTGAATAGTGTTTTGATGTTTCCTAATTAGCTTTTCGTTTACATAAACTTCCAGGTTTAACAGAGTAGTGGTGGAATCAGAATAAAAACTGGCATTATACAAAGATTGTCTGTACAATTTGAACTTTACAAAATTCGGCATCACATGGTTCAGGCTACAATGCTGTAGAAATTTCGAGGTCAAGCTTGGCCTTGGACCACTTTCTCAGTGTGTTTTCAAATTTGTGACATTTCTGCAGCAAAGGTCTATTGTATATTTTCACTATTAGGTCACGAAAATGTACTAGTCCTCTCGATCTAAGTCGTACCAGAAAGAGCAGGGCAAACATCCAGGAAAACTTGGTATCTTCCTCAAGGAGAAATCCACATGAAAATACACTGGCCACTGAAACAGGCGGATTTATATTACGTGAATCCACATGTTTACAATTGGATAGTCCCCATTGCAAGTGGGCTAATCCTCGGTGAGATAGGCACAGGGATATGGAAGGACAGGGCACATTGCATGGTTTCTTTATTCACTAGCGACGTCCCATCTTCTGGCTAAAACCAGAAAATAAATATTACATATCCCTGTGCCTATCTCACCGAGGATTAGCCTACCTGCAATGAGGACTATCTAATTGCGAACATGTGGATTCACGTACTGTAAATTCCGCCTGTTTCAATGGCCAGCTTATTTTCATGTGGATTTCTATTTGAGGAAGATACCTAGTGGAGGCTTGGTGCTGGCACGTTACATTTTCTGTGTTTTAGTTTTTTCAATGTAATTTATATCAGTTTTTAAACGTAAAGTTAAACTATTATAGTGTTTAGAATTGTTTCAGCCTTGAAAATGCGACTGGAAACGTCGGCCAATGAACTGTTTTATGAACATATATATATATATATATATATATATATATATATATATATATATATATATATATATATATATATATATATATATATATATATATATATATTGTCATTCGCACTGCCTTGTGTTTGGAAAGGTGGCTCTAAATAGGGTTTCTGATAACAACACCTGACTGAGGGTGGCTGCGCTCCAGTGAACAAGAAAAGTTGAAGGTGAAAAATACTAAAAATTTACCAATAAATGCATGGGTTGGAGGCAAACTTAAGATGTCCACTAAATAGTATAATTCAATAAATCAATCAGAAGATAAAATATGTACAGGAGCTATCAATGGAGCTCTGTGGCAGTCAAGAATTAAGTTACACAAAAGGATCACAAAGTACTCAAGCAAAGCGCCACAACCTTAAGTCTTATACTGTAAGCCTTTTGTAGGCTGACAAGCAAATGGATATCAGGGAGGATCCAGAAGATGCACAGTAGAAGGTACAATTGAGTGAGAACATTGCACTGTTGATGGTCTGGATATCTTTGCCGGATATGGCACCTGGATATGCAGGAAGGTGGCACTATTGATCTACAGTTGATACCACACAACAGGAACTTGATATTACAGATCTGCAAGAGCAGGAAAGTTGAACACATGTGAACAGGATCGAGTAAAACAACAGTGAGTTCACATAGTCAAAATATTAGGCACTGTCTCACGTAATGATGACAAGTTAACACAAGTATGCAAATGAAAGTTAAACCAAGTCACTATTGATCACAATTTCACCACAATCAAAATCACAGGAATCTCTGAGGGAGAGGATCAGGAATATGGGTACAGGACATAGGAGAACATGCATATAAGCACAGGTAGGTTATGGGTAAGGGGCCGACAAACAACTTCCAGTCACATTACCTTAGGTCCGTGGACAAGACATGAGGTTCGTAAAGCCAGGGGTCTGCCGCAGGATGCCAGCGGAAGTGTTGTCACTCAGGATTCCCCCACCAGAGGGAAATACAACGAAGGGTAGGGGCACTGGTAGACTAGTAGGGCATCAGTGAGCAGAGGTGAGTGGCTGGATACAATCTTCAGCGTAGGCAGCGTAGGAACTTTTTTGAGTAGGACTCAAGTGAAAGTCTCTTGGTGACTTCTGGATAGGGGACGTCATCAGGTGATTCAGCAGGGTGACGTCTTGTGGGAGGTGGCTAGCAGAGGGCACCCATTGGTGTGAAGGTATTTGTAGGCAGGGATGCAGGTGTTAGTAGGAGAAGCTGCAGGTGTGGGTCAGGTCAAGAAAGGTGACCCTTGATGGCAGCACAAGTAGTTGGGAAAGAGGGGAAACTCAGAAAAATGTGAAGGGACACGCATGACTGGGGAACTGAGTGCAGTAGTAACAATAGAAGGAACTCTCCAAGGGGGTGTGCTACTTGCAACTGGCTGATAAGAATGTCATCTTAGGGGCGCATTACTAGGGTCAGGTCAGATTGGTAATGACTTGCTGTACTTAGTTTCTCATTAGACACCTGCATTGGCTTAACCGAGCCTGGGAAAACATGGGAACGCTTGGTGTGAAAACATCAAAACACTAGTACTTATTTCGAAATGTATGTTAATTCATATAGGGAAAATTAAAAATAATTTACTTTAACTTAAAAGTGAAAATCAAGAGGGAAAAATCAATACAAATGGCAAACAGGTTTGCGACTCCTTCCCATGGAATGAAGACGTTACACACCTCTTTAAGGAATGAGCATCTAGAAAAGCTTTTGCTGATCGATGAAAGCTCTCTCTCTCTCTCTCTCTCTCTCTTTCTCTCTCTCTCTCTCTCTCTCTCTCTCTCTCTCTCTCTCTCTCTCTCTCTCATCTAAAATGTCTCAAGTTCATAATAAAATTTCTAGACTAATAAGAGGCAAAATGAACATTATAACAGACTTTTGTTTCATAGCATACAAATTCATCTGAAGTCTGATATATGGAATCATACACAGGGTTTATGTGTTCTGCTAAGGCAAGTAAAAAAAAAAAGTATGAGATACAGGCATTAAGAGTGGTAGGGAGCATCTTAGAAAAGTTTCTGGATTAGGGCACTAAGTATTCAGGGAGAGGATGATTCGATACTTGATGCACTTGGCTAAGATCCTTTAGCGTCAAGACAGGACATCAGCAATCTTATTCTCTGCTCCTTGGATATATTCAATTTTCCAGTTGTAGTCCTGCATGTCTAAGCTCCATAACATGAGGCATTTATTCTGGTTCCTGAACCTGGTTAGGTATCTCACCGGATTATGATCTGTGAGAACAGTCAAAGGGAATTTATGATCTGCATGATAAGCCTCATAATGTTTTATTGCTGGTACCATACCGATCAATTCTTTCTCACTGGTGCTATACCTAGTTTCGGCAGAGTTTAGCTTCTTTGAGAAATAAGCAATAGGGTGGCTTTTACCATCCGAGATTTGGAGTATAACAGCTCGTATACCCATATCGCTAGCATCTACTGCTATGTAGAAGGATTTATTATAGTCTGGCGTACTAAGTACAGGTTTGTTCATGAGCACCGCTTTAAGGTCATAAGCTTTCTGACTTTCCGGAATGCATTTAAAATCCTTGTTGCCTTTGAACAGATTTGTATTAGGGGCTGCTGTGTCTGAGAAGTTGGGGATGAATCTTCTAAAATACTGAACCATCCTGACGAATCTTTGCACTTCTTTCTTGGTACGTGGGTATGGTATGTCTCTGATAGCTTGGATATTAGTATCCTTTGGCATTATATTGCTGCTGCCTACAACGTGTCCTAGGTAAGTAATCTCGGCTGCTCTGAACTGGCACTTCTTTAGGTTTATTACTAGACTAGCCTTCTGAAGTGCCTGGAGTACTTTTGCAATTACCTAATGCTCTTCCCAGGTCATCGCATAAATTTGTAAGGATGGTATAGAGTGACATACTGGCTGGATGTTGTCTGGTTTATTGGTGGTTCCTTACTGAATGAATGTACAGAATCTTTGAAGTTGTTATTGGCTGGTGCGAGCTGCAAAGTAGTTTCTACACACAGACAGGGCAAAACAGAGGTAATGTTTCGGACATCTGTGTTTGTCGGCAGACAAACAGATGGCGATTGTGAGACATAATAAATGTACAATGATAAAACATATATCAATGGAAAGGTCAGGAAATTCCACATATGGCCAATTGCATGAGATTCGAGACAGATTAATGAATACAGTGCAGTAGCATAATATATATGAAATGGCGAGATGTTTGGCGTCTTCACAAACAGAAACATACATACAGTTTGATACAGAAGATTCGGTGGAACATTATGAGTACATGATCGGAATGCTTGCATGGCAATGCAAGTAGTGATGATTGTACATAAATCGAGACAACAATGGTTAGGGAGAAACAGACGGAAATATTGTATGGTAGAAGTTGCGTTCCTTGAGAGAGAGAAAACGGGATGCTTTTGTTTTTGTCTTGTTTCCTCTGATGGATGATGCACACACATGTGCGCTCAAAAGACCGCGATGCTGTCTCTTACAGATTACTATGTCGTCCAGGTAGACAATATAGTTCTTGATGCCTGCAAGGACTTTATTCGTTAAGCGTTGGAAGTAGCCCAGCACATTTTTTAGGCCAGAAGGCATGACCTTGTACTGATGGAACCCAGCCTGGGTTGTGAAGGCAGTTAGAGGGCAAGATTCTTTTGAGAGCAGCACCCACCAATAACCCTTTTCAGGGTCTATCTGACTGAGAAATGGGGCAGGGCCCAGGCTATCGATGCACTTATCAATTTGAGGAAGGGGGTACTGTTCCGGCTTTGTGACCTCGTTTAGCTTTCTATAGTCAACTGCCATTCTCCTCCCCCTTCTTTTAGTACCAATACTACCGGGGAGGACAAGGTGCTCTCGATTTCTTCAATCAGTCCCAGTTGGAGTTGCAGCTCGATCTGTTGCTTTATTCTCTCAGTCTTGTGTGGATTCACTTTGTAGAAGCCCTAGGCTATTGGGCATGTATTATCTTCCAAGGGGGTGTGATGCTCCAGAAGGGTGGTACATCCCAAGATGTCCTTTACTACAGCCTTGTGCTGTGTTGACAGGTTGTATATATCAGCCTGTTGCTCATGTGTCAACCCAGAGGTGATGAAATGGAGGTTTGCTAGGATCTGGGAGTTCGTGTCAGGTGGCTGAGGCACTGTGATGGCTCCTACTACCGCAGGAAAGGGGCTGACTTGTCTCTTGTTTTGTAGGGCTTAAGCAAGCTGACGTGCAACCACTTGGCTTGTTGCTACTCACAGTTTATCAGATAGTCCAAGTTTCCTTGTTTCCACAACACTTTGTGAGGTCCCATGAAGTGGGTTTCAAGGGGGTGTGAGGCTCCTGTTTGAAGCACTATGACTTCGTCTCCAACTGCGAAGTTCCGGGGTTTTGCGTTTTGGTCAAACCTGATTTTGACCTCGTTCCTGGTTGGCTGCCTCATTTGCTTGGGTGACTGCCCACACAGCCTGGAGGGGGTTTGGATGTCCTGCAGCTCCTTGGCCCAATCAGCCTTCTGAGAGTCCGCCCAGGTTTTGTGTAATATATTCAAGGGTCCCCGGGTAGAATGGGCATACAGCAACTTGAACCTGCTGTAGCCTAAGGTTTCGGAAGGGCTGTGCCGAAGGGCGAACAGCGTGTAAGGTAGGTTATCTTCCTACATTCTGCTGCTCTCATGCTGAAGTTCTCTAGGGTTGCAGACAAAGATTGGCGGAATCTTTCTATGATTCCTTGGTTCTCAGGTTGGTAGGGAGTAGAGTGGATATGCTTGATCCCAAGACTAGCCAGACTATTCCGGAATTCCTGAGACTTGAAATGCCTTCCCTGATTACTCTGAAGGGTCGCCAGGAAACCAAAATGGCAGAAGAAGTGAATCAGGGCCTTCACCGCATTCTTGGATGTCTCACTATGGATGAGGATAGCCTCTGCATACTGTATGAATCTATCAATGCTAGTTAAGCAATGGGCATTCCCAGATTTTGTCCGGGTCTGCCTCTGGGGCATGAAGTAGTTCACGATGATGTCTCGGAAGGGTACTCCTACAGAAGGGATGCTTTGTAGTTTTGCCTTGGGGACAACTTCATTTGCATCCCCAAACATTTTTGCAGGTGGGGCATGATGACACATAGGTTTTGACAGATTTCCTCAATCCTTTCCAGTGAAAACGATCCATAAGGTCCTCCGATCCTGTCATGGGCCAGCTTCAGAACGTGGGGCTGCAACATCCTTGGGACCACTATTTGTTTGTGGATGGTGTCTGCAGGCTCCCTCGTTTCTCTCATGATATGGAACAATACTTCATTCTCCAGCACATACTGTTCCAGGGAGAAATCTGTGATGGTTGATAGGTCACAGGGAAAATCCACCCAAAGATTCTGCAACTCAGGGTCTTTGGCCTGAGCAGTAATGAAGTGATCCCTATCCAGGCTGGGGTCCGTGACATCTACTCCGGTAATCATGAGGGCCTGTACGAGGTTTGAGGTGTCCATTGTAGCATTCTGAAGCCATGGGATTTCACCCAGGCATACTTCCTCGCAGGGTACTTTTGGGGGAGTCATGGATTCACCGGGGGCAGTGGTCATGCAATGAAAGGGAACAGTTGAATCCCTACCTTGTAGGAAGTCTTGCCCTTGTAGCAGAAGGTGTCCAGTTGTGAGTCGTTCCATAACTCCAAAGCGATGTTTTCTTACCCTTGGGCAGTTTCCTTGGGCGACGGTGAGGAGGACGGTGTGGAGGTCCAGTGAGTGACTATTGAACCAGCAGATGGAGATACACTCATTCTCCCGAATGAGTGTATTGGGAGGCACTTGGTCCCTCATGAGTAGGCTAATTTTGGACCCGGTGTCTACCATACTGGAGAAAACTCAGGCCGGTTCTGAGCTGTTCAGAGGGGCTACAGTCACATTTTCCAACTTGAGCCACTGAGTGGGTCCTTGTGACATGACCGTCGTCTGCACAACCTTCATTGAGGCATAGAGAGGGCATCCCACGTAGCATGTGGATGTGTGACCAACATTCTTGCAGTCCTTGCATATGTCTTTGCTATAATCCCGCTTAGGGTCGTTCTGGGTTCTGGAAGTGCCTTGCATGCTTTGGGACTGGTTTGTTCGAGGTTTGTGGTGATTCCCTGGTTTGATGGGACACTGTTCTGCCCTATGCCCAGCCTTCTTGTAGATATAGCATAGAAACAGTTTTGTTGTGGAACTATTCTTTGGTTGAGCAGTGGCAGAGGTGTGTCTGGGAGGATTCATCTTCTTATGGAGTGAGCTCAGGTGAGGGTGATGTGTCTCCCACTCATCGGCAAGTTGGCAGCATTCGGCGACAGTTATGGGGCATCTCTCATGCAAGTATGTTGCAAGGGCAGTGGGGACATAATAGAAGAAATCCTCGATCTTCATCCTTTTGAGGACAGTATCATAAGCTTTTTTGGAGAGAGACTCCATCCATCTGTTAAGGTTTTTGTCTTTGAAATGTGTCCAGTCTGTCAATGTCTGTCCTGCATTCTTAGGCAAGCTCTGCCTGTTTTGTCTCCACTTCTTCGGAGTTATCTCGTATGCCTGCGTGATGGCTCACCAAACTGCAGCAAGGTCTCCTTGTTCGTCTGCAGGCAACGAGCTTGGAGCAATGAAACCTTTTCCCTGGATGTGTCTATTCAGGATAAGGGCTATCTTTTTGAGACTGGGTTGGTAGTTATCAAAGGCTCGTTCGATGTGGTCTAACCATGTTTCAGGATCTTCATCGGTCCATGCCTAGACAAGGCTGTTTACTCCCTGTAGAATGGAGGGAGGGACAGCAGCTACTGGATTCGTGGCCTGGAACTGGGCGACAGCTAGTTCATGGGCATGCTGGTCTTCCCTCTCCTGCTGAGCTCTAACCAGCTGGCATCAACCCAGGTGGTGAGGGTATCTCTTCAGAGGTTCTGTTCCAGGGCAAGTTCCTGGAAACGCTGTAAGTCTTCAGCGTATGAGGACATTATAATATGCAAGCTTTCCACAGAAGGTGGCAGGGGCACATATGTGTGTCGGCTCAGGGTGAGTGAGTGCGAATATCTAACAGGCAGGTAAAGCACCTATGTGCGGTACTCCCAGAGTACGGAATTCAGTTTGAGGCACTCAAACAGGTGGGAAGTTAGGCGGCAGCCTACTTCAGGTAAGGTAGCTTGTGTGAGCACGTTGGAACCAAAAGGTTCATAGGTAGGTAGCTCAGGTGAGCGCATTGGCACTGAAGAGGTGTGTAGTTAGGTAGCTTGGGTGACTGCGTTGGCACCTAGAAAGGCGCATAGGTAGGTCTTGCAAGACGTATTGTGTTAGCAACACAGTAGTACTCCTAGTGCTAAACAATCACGAAGCTTCAAACAGCACCACTAGGTGCATAGGCCTTCTCAAAACACAAAGCAGTATTCCCTAAAGGACGCGTTGGCACTTACCCCCAAAGTTCGTAAGGCAGTTGCACACTAAAATGTGTGTATGGTGTTTCAACAGAAATGCAGCAGTATTCCTACAACACTTTCAACATACGCAGGCACCCTAAAAGGTGCGTAACAGGTTAAGAGAACTTAAAAATGAGCCTGCAAAAGTGCACTGTTTCAAAAACAGCCAGACAAAGGTCCTAGGAATTCTCAACAATATTGGCCTCTTGCCAAGAGACCCAACTCGCTACAATTTTGAGTTATCAGAGTAGGATATCCTTCAATGCTCAGCACAGACAACTCTTGTCATGCTTCAGTACAGCATACTGAGAAGCACACTAAGCAGAACACACGCAGTAGCTAGTTGTAATGAGTTTGTACAGGTTTAGTTTGCATAAAATATTGGTTTGTATATATGCTTCAAAGATATGCACAACTCATATAGTATAGGCAAACACTGTTCTCATAAAGTAGGAGGGTAAGGCTTTAGCTTATAAGGTCTCATCGCATTCAGTAAGCGAGTCAATAAATCTGAAGCAAAAGAAATAAAGAATACCAACAAACAAGCATCCTTGCAAGTGGACTTTCTGGTGAGCTAAAGTTAAAAGCAAGCGAAACTTTCTCGCAGGCGAACTGTCAATTACCATCTGTCAGGAAAGTCTATCGGCAGTTGCTCAGGTAAAGTAATGGGGTCAATGAACTCTCGGCTAGACGGTTTGGCCAGACGTCAGTCAGGACATTCAGACTACTACAAATTACGCTAAGTACAGAGTTGCCAGATAAACACGGAAGTAGGTGTATATTTACGTTACTTGACTTTAGATTATGGCAGTATATTATTCAACCAAATCTCAACAGCGTTACTAATTTGATAGATATGATACAGATACGTAACTAACGACGGGTTAAGAGAAATAAACAAATTTAAATACATGATTTGCTTCTACTGGGCAGATGGCAGATGACAGATACACAGGGTTGCCAGAAAGCGGGTTTTCACAGCATAAAGATCACAGAACTCTTGCACTGGGGAATTGCACACTTTCCTGGTTTTGTTAAATTTTTAACTGAGTTATCACTGTTGTTACTAAACACTGAACAAGTAAACTGATATATAAAGTCTTGTAAACATTGTACTTACACTTGGTTAAGGTAAAGGCAAGCAGCAAATGGCAACTCGCACTCAAGGCTACTATGATACACAGGAAATGCACTCTCGTGTGAGGTGCCAAGTTTAAAGACTCATGAATGGAAAATGCTGAAACACAAAAAACAAAAGAAAATTGTACTTACTGTTGTGTGCTGTAGCCAACGGATGCCAAAACAGGATATGCCAATGAAAAGTGCTTTTCGGTAAAAGGGGAACTCAGATTTAGCCAGTCGAAACTGATTTGCCAGTTGAATGAGTTGCAAGGGTTCTGAATTTTACTTTAGATAATTATTGCGGCTTGTACCCAAGCTGGCAAGGTCGCCACTGTCATATTCGTGCTGCTGTGTGTTTGGAAAGGTGGCTCTAAATAGGATTTCTGATAACTACACCTGACTGTAGGCAAAATATTAGGGCACTGTGTTACGTAATGATTACAAGTTAACACAAGTATGCAAATGAAAGTTAAACTATGTCACTATTGATCACAATTCCACCACAATCAAAATCACAGGAATCTCTTGAGGGAGAGGATCAGGAATATGGGTGCAGGACATAGGAGCACAGGTATATAAGCACAGGTAGGTTATGGGTAAGGGACCGACAAACAACTTCCAATCACATTACCTTAGGTCCGTGGACAAGACGTGAGGTTTGTAGAGCCAGGGGTCTGATGTAAGGCTTCGGTGGAAGCGTTGTCACTCAGAGTTCTCCCACCAGAGGGAAATACAATGAAGGGTAGGGGGACTGGTAGACTAGTAGGGCATCAGCGTGCAGAGGTGAGTGTCTGGATACAACAATCTTCCACGTAGGCAGTGCAGGAACTATTTCAAGTAGGACTCGAGTGAAAGTCTCTCAGAGACTTCTGGATAGGGGGATGTCATCAGGAGATTCAGCAGGGTGACATCTTGTGGGAGGTGGCTAGCAGAGGGTGCCTGTCCAGTGGCGTGAAGTCGGGTGAGGAGACCAAGGTAGTAGAGTAAGGTCAACTAAGCAGTGATGTGTGTGTGTGTGTGTGTGTGCCGCGTGTGTGTGTGTGGTGCCAGGAGGGTGGTGTTGTAGAGGTAACTAGCTTGGGGATACTGGCAGTGTGTGTTTGGAAGTGTGTTGAGCATAGTGTCTACAAACAGGGAGACATCTGAATGGGGACTAGCATAAGTTATGCTAGCAGCGTGACTTCTGAAGAGGGACTAGTGCATCATTGGTTTGCCGGGGCCAGTATATATACCACAGACTGCCGGTGACGGTTGCATTTTGACACCTCTGATAGCCTCTTCTTACTGGGTCCCCCATTGTCCTCCTTCACATGGTGTGTCGCTAATCCGGCCAGGTACCTAGAAAGGCCATTGTATGGCAGCCAGATAAAGGTTTTGATAGAAGAGGCGTCAGTGGGGTGGCAATTAATTGGGAGAGCCAAGGGATTTGTAGGCAGGGATGCAGGTGTTAGTAGGGGGAGCTGCAGGTATGGGTCAGGTCAAGAAAGGTGACCCTTGATGGCAGTGCAGGTACTTGGGAAAGAGGGGAAACAGAAAAATGTGAAGGGGCATGCGTGACTGGGGAATTGAGTACAATAGTAACTATAGAAGGAACTCTCCAAGGGGGCATGCTACTTGCAAGCAGCTGCTAAGAATGTCACCTTAGGGGCTCATTACTACAGTTAGGTCAGATTGGTAATGACTTGTGGTACTTAGTTTCTCATGAGACACCTGCATTGGCTTAAACGAGCCTGGGAAAACATGGGAAAACTTGGTGTGAAAACAACAAAACACTAATACTTCTTTCAAAATGTATGTTTACTCATATAGGGAAAATGAAAAATAATTTACTTTAACTTATAAGCAAAAATCAAGAGGGGAGAAATCAATACAAATGGCAAAGACGTTTATGAAAATATATCTGTATATATTTTCATGATATTGCCTTGTAAAATTGATATCTTTACAAAGTTTTGATATATTTACTCTTCTATTTATCATGTGTTATATGTAATAATAATAATTGTTGAAGGATCATACGTAGTGTGATGTCAGATCTCAAAAGAGTTAGTGATTTAGATAACTTAACAGCATAATTTAGAATTAGTAATATCTTTCTTGATAGTAGCCTAGTAGCAGGAGAGAGAGATTTGAGTTTTAGACCAGATGTGCCATCTGTCATCAGTTAAGATAAGTGAGCACTTTGTTTTGATTCCCATGTTGACAGGTCTGGAATAGCAATAGAGTTGTAAGACTTTGTCTCATATGAGAAGAAGACGAATGATTTCACAATGTTACGTATATTGTTCTGATTGCGTCCCATACAATTTTCTGATAAAAACATGTACCTTTTTGAGAAATGTGAACAAAGTGTTGCACTGAAGCACATGGCAATTGCGTCATGTTTAAGATTACATTGCTTTGATCACATATTGTTCTAATGAGCTAGTTTTACTCTGGAAGTGACGTCATCTTCCTTTTTCTAGAACTTTCACTCGTATCTTGTTCCCAAAATGCCTTAATAATGATGTCATCTGGTTGTTCCATTTCTAACTGGAATCCTAAAGTTTGTTCATTCTGCTTTCAGAGACTGTTCTTGTTGGTTCCCACTCTCTCTTTCTCCAAAAGAGAGAAGTTATTAACATTAAATATTTGTGTGGTCATTGATATTAAACTTACCTTTTGAGATCTGAATGTAGGAAAAGTGTATATATTTGGTAACGGCGCCTTACAAGAAAGTGTGTTTTGTGACTCTCAAGCAGTTGCATTTCGGGTGTTTTTGCGAAAGTTTTCACAAGCTTGTGTAAGGTAAAGTGAACTTTACTTATTATCACTATGGTATAAGATATATTAGGGAAATTTTGCCTTAGTGAAATTATTATTGGTAAATCTTTTGTGTATTTTTGTGTGTTGTTGTGTTTGCAATCTCTTGATTTTTCACATTTTATACATTGGTGATTTAACATTTATTTACTTAGCATTTGAAATATTTCTTAATAATTTAACATTGCATACTGATTTAATTTTCATTTACTAAGATTTTCTTTCCAAATCTTGAGCAATTCTTAATAGTTCAAATTTTGCTTGATTGATTTAATCTCTTGATAAATTAAAGTTTTGTGATTTAGTTTTGTTTAATAATTTGATTCAAGAATTAATTAAATTTTGTGTTGTTTTCAAGTAACAGTAAATTTTTCAGATTGTGAATTCTAATGATAAATTTTGAATTTAAAAATAAGTTTTTTTATTTAAAATTTTTAAAAACAGTGTTTCATTTACTGACCACCAGTGAATAGGATTAATTGTGTGCATGAGGCAAATTGATAAACATGTTGTGTTCCTTTAGTTCTGCTGAAGTGAATTAAGACCAGGGAAACAGAGTTCTTTGATGGAGTGATGTCCTTTTACTCTAGTATATTTCTCTTTTAATTCTTGATACCTCACACTTGTTTTGATAAACTTAGTTTGGTTTTTCACGTGATTAGTAAGCTTTTTAAGGGATCACTGTTACATTTAGAGTACTCAGTCATAATTTTTATTGTTATGAGAGTTTAGGTATCTGGCTGAAGCGAGGTAAATTTTTGAATTCTGTGATTAGTAATAATCAGGTACTTGGTACACATCGTGACAATATATATATAGTATATATATATATGCATATATATCTATCTATCTATCTATCTATCTATCTATCTATCTATCTATCTATCTATATATATATATATATATATATATATATATATATATATATATATATATATATGTGTGTGTGTGTGTGTGTGTGTGTGTGTGTACATACATACATACATACACACACACACACATATATATATATATATATATATATATATATATATATATATATATATATATATATATATATATCTATCTATCTATTTATCTATCTATATATATATATATATATATATATATATATATATATATATATATATATATGTGTGTGTGTGTGTGTGTGTGTGTGTACATACATACATACACACACACACACACACATATATATATATATATATATATATATATATATATATATATATATATATATATATATATATCCAGTGGCGATTCTAGGACTCTGAAAGTGGGGGCCACTTCCAGGGCCAATATAAATTTTGGGGGCATTTATCGTTGGTGGCTAGGTGGCGAGCGAAGCGAGCCTAAACAGCTGGGGGTCCGGAAAATTTTTTGAAAAGTAGATGTTCTATGTGCATTTTCATGGCACTCTGAAGACAATATTATGTCATTAATGAAATAACAGATGACAATAATAACACCTCATTACTTTCATAACTTGCATTTGTAAAACATATACATGTATGCCTACACAAACATTATGATAATGGAGGTTATTCGTATTATTTAAAAAAATATATATATGTATTTCTTGCAATATATTTTTAACAAAATCGCAAAAAATATGGCAATGTTTCTCCAATGTACAGTTGGACACCTGAATATAGCATGTATTCCTTGAATTTTCGATATGAGGGAAACTATATAGGTGGGATAGATGTCTGTTTTGATACCGGTATGCAGTAGTTAAATAATATGGCCAATTGACAATTGTCTTGTAAAATTTAATAATGTTTGTAAGTCCGGGATAAGAGTTTCGACTGCCCTTCATACACAATAATGAAATAGCAGAGAAAATCTCCATTGGCAAACTGTAGGCGTGTCATAACAAACAGTGATTTGCTTGACATTTCAGTACTTTTTATTACTATAAATCATCTGTGAATCCTTATAATTAACCATTTTTCATTATAAACTACAAATAAAGGAAATTATTTTGGTGTTTGATTTTACTAAGTTCTTCGGATTGACAACCTGACCCTTGGTCAGACTTTTTTAACGACTGCACCTATAATTGCATAGCACTTATGTACAGCATAATAGGTCCACAAAATGTTATGAGTGACTATATCGCTATTGGCCTATATGACTATATCAACAATAAAACTATGACCTTGTGCAACGTATGTAATCTAGATAAAAAATACTGAGACACAAGGCATGAGCAATCATGCAATGGCATGCTGTGGGAATGACATGATTTTCATATAGGCTAGTATAGTCGAGTAGAGTTCACCTCAGGAAAGTGAAAATCACCCTGCTGGTAACACCCGTTGCTAGGCAACCACTTTTACTTTCTACATAATTATGTTGAAAGGACAAACCTAAGTAGCCTACTTCAAAATTCATAAAAACTATCTTCAAAACAAAAATGAATCATGAGTTATGAATGTAATGTAAATATTATGTTGATATTAAAACCCCATGCAAGCATGCATGAAGTAATGCAGTGTTGCCAACAGGGCGAGTTTCCTTTCCTGAGGTGAAGTAGAGTATAGTACGTATATTTAGTGCAGCTTAATTCTACGATTATCATGCCGGCTATCAAATTCATCAACAAAACAGTCTAAATCAATTCCCTCGGCACGTGCACTTTCAATGGACAGTAATGCGATATTACTCAATCTAGCACTGGTCATGGAATTTCTGAGAAATGTTTTCACTAATTTCATTTTTGAAAAACTTCTCTCACAAGAAGCACTGGTAACAGGAAGAGTGACAGATATTAACAATAGTTTGTACAAACAGTCAAATGCAGCCTTATAAGGACTAAGGAATGACAGGAATTGTGTAATGGATGTAGGCTGTATTGGCTCTTTCGTGAGTAATTTCTTCACCAGAGGGATCTCATATTGTAAATCATTTTGACTGACCAGTATGCCATTGCATATGCCTTCAAGTCTTCTTCTAACAAGAATGTCTGTCCTCCAGGACAGAGAGCTGAAATACTACAGAAAATTGCATTTGACTCTTTGGAGAAACGACGGTCTAATTCACTAATTAAGCAGTCTAGGACTTCATAGAAAATCCTGATGTGTTGCACATGACATGGAACAGAAGATCCTTGACCACTTGTTTCAAAACACGATAAATCCATCAAGCTTACGAGGTTTCTTTACCCGTTTTCTTGTTGTTGTTGGTGTAATGCAGCATTTCCTGCAGAGTTCATTAACCTTCTCAGAGTAATGGTCATTCAAGTCAGAGTTGCGTACATTAACTAAATGTTCATGGAGTGACGAAATTAGATTTGCTGCTTTTCCTAGGTCTGCTTGTTTATCCTGTAGCTGTGTAGACACTTTATTAACTTTTCCAAGAATATCTGTGAAAAATTGCAATAAGTAAACAAACTCTGCATCAATCTGGGCAAGCAAACCGCGAGCGGATACAGCTCAGGCACCAATGTCATCTTCAGAAATTTCCTTCAAAAGTCTCATTATGCATTCCAGACGGAGTAGAGCATTTTCACACGAAGTGGCCCGACACCACCACCTTGTGTCACTGAGATGCTGCAGTTCTCGTACTTGTTCTTCAGGCAACATTTCACGCTGTATCAAAATGAATTTCTCATGAACTACCGAGTTACTAGCAAAGATATAGAGTTCTTCAAACAAACTAAAGAATTCAGCAGCTTGGGGTACATACTTTGCAACATTTATCAACACTAAATTGAGCCTGTGTCCATAGCAGTGTATATAATATGCAAAAGGAGCTTTATCACGAATTCGTTTCTGAACACCACTAATCCCTCCACTCATCACTGATGCCCCATCAAATCCTAATCCTACAAGAGAAGATTTGTAATCCAACCCCAGTTTATCCAAACTCTTCAAAATAATATCTGTGATAGAGGCAGCATCCAACAAGTCCATCTGAGTGAAAGAAATGAAGCACTCCTGAATACAATTTGCTATTTCATCATAAAATCTAATAACTAATGCCAACTGCTCTGCCTTACTAACATCCTTGGCTTCATCAGCTTGAACAGAAAAGTAATGACATGACCTAACTTTTTTCTGCAATTTCTTCCTTCACCATACATGCAAGTGTGTCAATCATCTCATTCTGTATTGCAGAACAAGTGTATTTTTCATTTTTTGGACCACTTTCTACTCTATCAGCTATAATAGGATCACGTTTAGCAGTGAATCTGAGAATCTTACGAACATTTCCTGGATTCAGTTCATCATCACCTTCTCTATGTCCTCTCTGCGAAATGTCTTGTGTTACAGTCAACAGGATTATTTCACCTAATGTCTTTATGTAATGACGATTTTCACGAACTTTCTTCTGGTATGCCTCACTTATACACTGAGCAATTGATGTTTTATCAGCTTTATTTCGTTGATAGTCCGCCCATGCAATACAAGAAGTTTTGTGGCACTGTGAGGAAATGTGCTTTTCGATGGCACCATCTTTTCCATGTGCTTTCTTCCATCGTCTAAAGCCACTTTTATGAATGCTTCATCTGCATTGCCATATGTTGGTGGAGCAAAGTGCCTGCATGCAAAACAGAACATTGCATCTCGTTCTTTAGAATATTCAGCCCATTCATATTTGTCGAACCAAGCCCCACAAAAGACCGAGAATGAGACTTTCCTTCACTATGCCTTGGATACTCTTTTAAGCGTACCTGAATAGGATTCTCAGAAGCAGATTGAGAAATGTCAGCTGGTGCAGAATCTTCCTTTTTCTGTTTCTTTGTTGGATGATCATGTGAACTTGATCTTGCAGGATTGCCAATACTTTCACGATCACAGTCTCCCTCTGACTTCTTAGCAGGTTTATCAGATTCAAGGTTTACTGTCAATGGTGCATCACATTCACTGCGTTTTTTTAATTACAAATTTATCCATGATTGTCTATAGTACAATAAAATTATCTGTGATAGTAAGTTCTGAAAAAAAAAAAATTAAATAATCACACGTAATTCACAATTAACACAACACACCTGTCACCACAGAAAAATGTGATAAAATTTGCGGTTTTGCCGACTACCGACTGGAAGATGATGACAGCACGCACACACACACACTGTCACACACACACACACACACATAACACACACACACACACACACACACACCCACACATATATATATATATATATATATATATATATATATATATGTGTGTGTGTGTGTGTGTGTGTGTATAACTATACAGTATAATAAATATATGCACATATAGGCCTACACTATCACTGCCAACATTCACGAATCACAAAAATTATGATACAATTAGACGATTTTTATTATTATAGGAAGTGTTTTCTATGTAAAAATAAAATGGGGTTAATTGTCACCGACTCACCAGCTACTTGTATTTTGGCCTATTTAGTTATTTTCTTTCAAATATGGCTAACGACAATATTTATATTTGGCTTTTGTCAGATCTGTTTGTGAAAAGGTTAACACTGGGTTGAAGGGTTAAAACTTGAGTTGGGATATAGACCTACATCATATAACAAAAAAATTAGTGTACATTGTTTGCTACTTTACACCCGCCTGTCAGATTCTTCTCATTCTTTTCTAAGATTTCGTATAATTATTTTTTTACTCTATTTTCGTATCCGCTTCTTATGTGAAACACCCACATACTGTACATAAAGATCGAATATCTCATAGCCACTAGTCTACTCCCACTTTGTATGAGACGAAATAATGAATACCACTTATGCTCAAATGCACTTATGCACAAATAATTATGCTTTAGACACTCAATAAGACACTAATCGGGTAAAACTGACTTTGACCGGCTCACAGTCTCACAGAAACAGACTACATGTACTGATCACATCATCACATCATACATGGACGTGAAACATACGCGTCTGATTCGCGTCACACACACACAAGCGGGCGAGGAGGACGGAGGTGTAAAAATTCCAATAATTTTAATCTAGCAACGTTACCATTTTTTTTTTTTTTGTGATTACGTCTAGTTATTGTGATAGGATGGGATATTTGAGTGTATATATAGTATACTGTATAATTTATAAGGTATATATTTATATTATATATTATATTATATTATTATATATGCCTAAACTAAGCTTATTTAGAATTAGGATATGGAAACAAAACTGGGGGGCCAAGCTGGGGCCAGCCAAAAAACTGGGGCCATGGCCCCTGGCCCCCTAGAATCGCCACTGTATATATCCTTAGACAGAGGGCTATTGATAGCAACAGCATAAAATTTAAAATACGCAGAAAGAAAAGAAGCAATATAAAAGGACTGGAGAAGCAAGTATTGAATATCAGAGTAACAGTGTACAGAAAACACTTCTAAAGTAAAAATTCAAGCAACGAAGTTTTTTTTTATTTCGTTGAATTACAGTCAAAGACTATTTTTAAGTAAATTTGATTATTCAAGATTTTGGTGTATTCAGAGAAATAAATAAGCTGCTAGAGATGATCACCTGTGACATGGGTATCCAGCCAGTCACAGGTCTCTCAGATTATGCACACTGGAAAAGGTGGGCCAATCCTGGGCTGACCCAGGATTAATGGGTTAGTCCACCTCTGACCAAAACAAGGACAACTTCGTGAATGCCATCGTCTGGCTGCTTTTGGCCAAGATTAAGATGAAGAAAAGTCATCAGTCAGTATAGTATTTGACCTTACCAGAGTGAAGAACGAGGAAGCTCTCTTAATCTGGATTAAGGTGCTCTTCAACTGGTCAGTCTTTTTAATCTCAATGACCCGATTGCATCCATGGTTTCTGCATCAGCCAATAAAAAGACATATGGAGGATTATGCATATCCTTTAGCTCAGCAATACCTGGAGATTAACAGGGAGCTCTCTCATCTAAGGTCGTGAAAGTGAGACACAATGCATGTGACACACAGTGACCCATCATTTCCTTATTTTCTTAGTTTTCTTCGATGGTAAGTGTTCAAGTATCCAGCCTACATCACAAAGGTGCGCAGTATTGCCTGGACAGACTAACCCTGTACTCTATTATCCTGACCTGACCTATCCTGGAGTTCACACTTTTGAATCCGATCGTAGCATGCAGTATCATTTCCCTCCGTGTGGGAAAATAATTGTCCTGATATTGTTGAAATTTGTTCCGAGACCCAATTCTCGCCTTCTTAGTCGTACACAAAGTTTTAAACACTAAGTACAGTACATGTCTCATACTGCATGTAAGTGCAAGATACAAAAAAAAAAAAAAAGTAATCTATTCAGTTCGTAGATATGGCAGAAGTGCAGGAAAAGGCTTTCTTACTTTATACTGCAAGAACTGTACCACACCTTAGGGCCAGTGGATGATTTAATGGACAGAGTAATTCTAGCTCTTGCATAGTATTTGCTCCTCAGGCCAACAAGTACTTTGTATGCCATCAGTTCAGACAAGTACAACGACACCAGATGAGACTATAGACTCTTTTGTGATTAGGTTAAAGAAATTAGAGTTACATGTGAATATGTTGCCCTGGAAGATATGCTGAGAGATCAAATAATAGGAAAGTGTAACTGACAGGAATTTAAGGAAAAAATTTCTGCAAGAGAAAAATCTAACCTTACAAAGTTTAGGAAATAGCAAGAGCTCTGGAAATGGCTCATCATCAGTCAAATGTAATAGCAGGTAAGACTCATAATGGCAGCGAGTAGCAAGATAAATCAAGTAGCAAATAAACAAAAGTTACCAACATGCATAGAAAGGGTAGGCTAAACCTACCAAACAAGTAAACCCAGATCTGGTATATCTAGGTTCCAGAAAAGTAAGCCTACCTCAATTGTACAGAAATATCAGAGTCATATAGACACACAGAAGCCCCAGAAGATGTTACAATTATTTCCAAAGGAGCTGCAAAGCGATACCTAAATTGGAGATAAGTCCTTCAGGTAAGGTACTTAAGAGTTGCAGTGGCATGCACATGGAAGTTGTATGTTCATCATAAATGGAGGTACAGTATAATGATCAGGAAATAAGCAGATCACCATTTACTGTAGCCAAAGGAAAGGGACAAACCTCATTTGGCCTAGATTGGTGAAGGTGCATACAATTAGACTGGCCTAGTATTTTGAGGGTTACAAGTTCAAAACAGGAACAAACAGAAGGAATTTCAGTAACTATCCTTTTGTCAGATTTCAAAGAAGTCTTTGAAGACATAGTGGGCACAGTAAAGAATGCACAAGCAGTCCTAGTTTACAAGGAAAATGATACTCCTAGATTTTTTCTCCAAGACCAGTTCCCTATGCACTGTAAATAACTGTGGAAACTAAAAATAGAAGGTTAGAAAATGAAGGTTCATGGGAGAAAGTAGATATTCATATTGGGCTAGACCATTAGTTTAGAATGTTAAGGAAAATGGTTAAGTTAGGTTATGTGGAGATCACAAGGTAATGCTAAATCCATAATAGCAGGTAGCTCAATAGCCATTGCCTAATCCCAAAGACATGTTTGCAACCTTGTCAGGATGTGCTGTATTTTCAAAACTGGATCTCAGACTGGCATTTGTTCCGACACAATATACAAACCATCGGTCCTTTACATTAGGAATTACTTACGGCGAAGCTGGACACAGCTGTTAAACTCTTGAACAAGGTGGTTAGGCATTAACTACCATCAAGTGGGCGGGAATACCCGCCTGCCTGGATGTAAACATTCCAGTTTGCTTTCGGCCATCATTCGTTGCAGACGTGTTTTCGGATGTCTTTGCCTGACTGTTGTTAAGCTCTTCTTTATCCTGGTGGGAGCTTTCTGTATTTTTGTGTATATATTATGTGTTTGATATTTATTAATACAAACCTACAATTTGTGATAGTCTTGCATAAGCCGTTGTTCCCCTTCGTCTGTGTCTTGGGTTTGATGGTCAAGGGCATATTTAGAGGGGCGTAACCAAGTGGTAATGCTTCTCTTCCAGTAGCCCTTTATTTAGATACTGAAGGCATTCCCCTGTATGTTTGGAGATTTTAGATTGGGACGTAATATCTTCCTTCCCCTACATTGATCGGGACATAAAGAGTTCACTCCCCTTCTTGGGCTCCCGCCCCCCGTGTACAAGGGCACGACTACTTCCTTCCTACTTGTGCTGAGTGTTGTTTTTGCCACCTGCACTATGGAGAGTTGCGGGGGGTGGGGAGGTTGCAGGCATCGTCAGTAAGTTTTGCTTCTACGGCAGCCTTGGTGGCCTCCCCTCCTTTCTTCTCTCTCCCTGTAGGTTCTTCCTTATCTCTCCTTTGGTAGAGACCTCTCTCCTTCTCCCTCTTTGCTCGCTTGTCAGGTGAAGACTGCGGGCGGGGGGCGGGAGCCGTGGGCGGTTGGGCAACCTCTTCTAAGGGGCCTCCTCTCGCTGCGCAGGGCAGTTCCCCTCAGAGTGAGAGGAGTCTCCCTCTACTAATCAGCTTTGCTTTTTCTTTCAGGTTGACAGTGAGCATCATAGGCACAGCAGTAGTTGGCTGGATATCTCAGTTGGGATATCTTTGCCTGAAGGAGTCCCGATGTTCATACAGTGTTGCTTCGAGATAGACCACAGTACCTGGTTGGAATGTCATAGTTTCAAGCTGAGATAGTTCTGACTCTGTTCCCGCTGATATGGATAGATCACTGTCATTGCTGGCCTTCATGTATGCTGTGGCACCACCTCTGGAGTATCTGTGGTCTGTCTTCTCCTGCTGTTTCCTATATTATGTTCCTGTTGACTTGACGACAGTTTCTAGTGGCTCTTCCTGGTCTCCTGACGCAGCCATCCTGATTGTTCCTGTCGCTGCTGGTGATGTTCATGTGACGTTCCTGGCCATTGCTGTAGCTCCTGCCTTCCGAACTGTTTCCATAGCTCCTGTTTCAGCTGCCCTGATCGTGCCTGCTGCTTCTCTTAGTGGTCATGTCCTGGGCTGCTTCTGTTGTGATCCTGCCTAGCTGCCCTAGAGGTTATGATGTTTCGTGTCCACCATCCTGTAGAAGATGTCGGAGTGAAGGTGAAGGAAGTCGCCCTGTGGAAGTAGCTGCTTTCTTCTTCAACTTATCTTCGATTTCGTCTTCTGCAACCTCTTCCCTTCCTCTCCTGAGGTTTGAGAGGGTCCTTGGAACCGGATAGACCTCCGTCGGCTGAAGGAGAGGAAGGCTGCTTCTTTCCCCTTGATGTCCTTGGACGTCTAGGGTCTGCCTCCTTCCAAGGAGGCAGTGGGTCTCTCATTGGCTCTTCCTGACCTTCGGGTTAGGGAACTGATTCGCATACCCCTGGGTTTTGCGTTTCGGGAGCCACAGGCACGCAGATCTCTGTTTGCACTCCCATTCCCAGTCCTAGAGGTTCAGCTTCTAAGATGGGGGCTGCTTTGGGCACTTGTTCACAAGCCGCTCAGAGTGCTCGAGATTTTGTGGAATATAGAGTATCCCGATCTGGCCTGGAGAGTACTCTCCTAAGCTCAGTTCAGGAGCAGTGGAAGAGAAAGGGCCGAGGCACCCAGGTGTCTCAGCTCTTTCTGCCAGCACTACAAGCGCTCCCCAGGTGCTTACCAGTGCTTGGTCATGTTCCCAGCTTGCTGTCTCGATCCCATTGGTTCGAACACCAGAAGAAGCAGGGAAGAGATTCCCTTCGGGAGTCCTGCGGGATTTCTAAGGGACTGACTCCCTTCTGGGAGACAAGTTTCTCTCGTTGGCTCTCCCTGCCCTCGGGCGGGAACTGATTCGCATTCTCCTCTGGGGTCTTGCATTTTAGGGGCTGTAGAGAGTGGCCTTGAGAGGCTGGGCCCTCATTGCCAGTCTTAGAATTCTGCGTCTAAGACTGGTTCTGTGCCTGGCTCTTTTCGATTTCTTACAAAACCGAAAGCAGCCACTCCCAACTTTTGGGAGTCTCGTAGGTCGCTCGAATTCTATGAATCACGAACGCTCTCCTGGCAAGAGGCACAGGACAAGAGAAAGTGCTGAGACATCCAGGTGTTTTGGTGCCGAGACACCAGGTGTTTCGATCTGCCCGCCAGCTGCTTCGGTTGCTTGGCCAGGTTTCATCCTTGTGTCTTGAACCTTAGGGTTCGAGCATGCAGGATAGCAGACACAGAAATCCCCTTTAAACCTTCTTCTTGAGGGGCCTCGGCCTCAAAGGAGTTTAGAGTTCGGGAAACTAGCACTAGTTCACAGCAGACGAGTTCTTTCCTGTCCAGTTCTGATTGCGCTAGCGTGATTGGCTCGGCTCGGCTCAGCTCACTCGGCTTGCTTGCCCTGCCCTTGTCGCATTCGCGAGACTGGCTTGGCTCAGCTTGGCTTGGCTTGCCCTGCTTGCCTCCCAGTCCATAGCTTACCACCCAGTCTGGATCGCATTCGCGTGATCGGCTTGGTTCAGTGCGGCTTGTCTCAGCCCCACTTAGTTTTTCTGAATCAGGTTCTCGGCACTGTTCAAGTGAACTTTTTTCTCTTCCTTGGAAAGCGCTTTGCCACGGCACAAGTGCTCTTATTCCCCTTGTGGCAACAATCTCCTTCGGTTGATTATCACTCACGGTCTGCCTCTCCTGCTGGTCTTACTGGCAGGACAGGTAGGGGTACTCTTTCTCCTCACCTGTTCTCTTTTCCTCTTGGTTGTTCTAGGGTCTTCCTCTTCAAGTTGGTCTGGGCCAGATTTGTTGATGATATATTTATTCTTTTTAAAGGGGACGACACACGGCTGCAACAGTTGGTTGACCTTGTCAATACCATTGTACCATCTATTTAATTAACTGTTGAATTGGAGGAAGACAATAAACTTGCATTTTTGGATGTTTTGTTTATCACAGATAACATAAGTAATAGATTTAAATTTTCTGTGTTTCGTAAGAGTACTAGTGTTGAGGGGTACATTCATTTCTATTCTTACTTATTTGAAAGTGATGAAAAAAGTACATACATAAACAAAATATAAAATTTAGGTCAAAGGCCAAGTGCTGGAACCTAGAAGGTCATTCAGCGCTGATAGGGAAATTGAGAGTACAAAGGTTTGAAAGGTGTAACAGGAGGAAAACCTCGCAGTTGCACTATGCAACAATTGTTAGGAAGTAGTGGGAAGTATGATGGAAAAAATAGAATATGAATGAAGCTACAGTAAAGGAATGAAAGGGAATGCAGCTATGGGCCGAAGGGACGCTTCAAACACCTTAAGCAATGACTACAGTGCTACAGGGAGAATAAGATAAAAAAAAGTTGATAAATAAAAAAAATAACAACATAAAAAAAATAAATTAGATAACAATATTACATATTGCAACTGAGAGGTTTTCCCCTGTTAATGAGGTAGGAGATATTATCTTCAGGCTATAAACCCTGAAAACATGATGAATGGCAGCCATTAATAGTAACCAATATTAACAATACTAATAAACACTGGCTAATCATTGTACTGAAGTAAATTGTGTATTCACTCATACAAAGTTCATGATTATTCTTATTGCAATACCTCTCTGTATTCAACACTCACATTCATTTTTCTCGCCCTTAAAACCAAACCCTTGGCAATTCTACGTAAGAGAATGCTCCTTTTCACTTTCACTACTCAACTTTAAAGAACTAACGTATGAAATACGTAAAAACAGAAAATGCTGTTATTTAAGTAGTCTAGAGATGCAACGCCTTGATTGTCTACAGACAGAGGCATGTTGGTGAGTTACTGGCTAGATCCCAGTTCTCTTTCGAAATTTTCACCCTTCAAACATGAACAGGGAAGGTGGCATTTTGCTGTTTTTCACTCAGGATTGAGACACGTGTTGGCAAGTCTTAAAGTCCACATGAGACTTTCTTAGGGATACTCTACCTTACATACAGTCGACATTTGAAATGCGCAAGTTTGAATCGGTTGATGGAGAGGTTAAAATGGAATATATAAAAAAAAACAATAACAAAAACAAGTAAAAAAGTGCCGAAGTTTCTTCGGCGCAATCGAGTTTTCTGTACAGCGTATAATGCTGAACGAAATTCTCAGCCACGGCCCATGAAACTCTCAGCAGGCTGTGGTGGCCTGTGTTGTTGCGCTGCCAGACTCAAGATCATGGCTAACTTTAACCTTAAATAAAATAAAAACTTCTGAGGCTAGAGGGCTGCAATTTGGTATGTTTGATGATTGGAGAGTGGACGATCAATATATCAATTTGCAGCCCTCTAGCCTCAGTAGTTTTTAAGATCTGAGGGCGGACAGAAAAAGTGTCTGACTAATGTGGAAACTGCCTGGAAAGGTGCTTTGCTGTATTTTGCTTCTGAGGGTCTCGTGCAGAGCTCAACAGTGCTTTGTAAGAATTTAATGCTTTACATACAACATATGTGATCAACTTAAAGACACCACATTTGCTAGGATCATGAAGAACTTAAGAAATACCCAACACTGATGGAGTACCTCAGAAGCCCCGGCAACGCACATTTTACACTTTGAATAATATTGCTACTGGTGTTACTGCTTCATTAACCATCGACTATTGGGAAGGAAAGGCCTAAACATTTGGCCATCAGTGAAAGGGAAGAAGATCACCGCTTATAATTGGAAGGAATGATCAAGTTATTGCGGTGGATGTGAAATCAGCGGTCAAGATCTGTAATATACTGTATGTTGAGTCAAGATCCATTTTCAGCATTTCGTAATAGTTTGGAGTAGGTTTTTTGAGGACTTGTCTAAAGTACTTATAGAATTGTATTTTCCCTCTCAATGTGTGGTGAGACCTTCCAAAAAACTTACTACAGTGGATATACTGTGGTCATTCTCTCTTGAAGCGCCTGTTATCCACCTGGTCTGGTGCAGTACTTTCTGGATGGAAGTGACGGTTGCACAGTAATAATATGTTGTCTGCACTCACTCAAAATGATTCTGTAACTCTTTCTAAAATCTTTCGGACACCAGCCGATAACATTGCTATCCAAAACTTTCTTGTAAAGGCAGGAAGCGACCTCTCACAATGATTACCAGGGTGACACATCTGCGAAATTTCCCACCTTTTCCCTTTTCAACTTTTTTGCTATGATATTGCAGATATATTTTACTAAAGTAAAATATGTTACTTTTATACTTCCAAGTCTATCAGCATTTTATAACAATTACTAGTTTCATTTAATTGACATTTGTATATTAATCCCAAGATCCCTTTTCAGCATTTCACAACAGTTTTGACTAGGTTTTTAGGGGCTCTGTCTGAAGTACTTATGCAAGTGTTCTATTTCCATCTAAATGTTGTACTCACACGTAATGTCACAACTGAGGGTCTCCTTGCCCTATGGAACATTTTTCTAACGATAAACAGAAGGTTTCCATGAATCATAATATATGATTTTTATCATACTTTATTGAAACTGATACTGGATAAAATACGCATATATATCATAATTTTAACGATTGTTGGTTTTGAATGGACATTTATGAGGTACTTATTTTCCAACAATGTTGGTCGTCGTGAAGCTGAAAATAGAAAGACGCGAAGAAAGGCCTGGGAAGAACTGTTGTTTTGTTCATGTATTTTTAATTGATTTAGAACCAATGTGAAATAGTATTCTACCCAAAGTCATTAATAAAGCATTTCACAAGGATTATTATTTATTCTTTGCATGTCATTAAATCATTTAACCAGTAAAAGGTTAGAATATACCCAACAGTTTCGTCTTCCAATGGACCTCTTCTTGAGCGTTTATTAAGGAAAGAAAAAATGTTTACCATGCATGTGGCCAAGAAAGGCTTAAAATCTTAAACATACGGAATATCGTTGCCAAAAACTACTAGTCTGAACTGAAAACATATAACAGTAAAAGAGTACAACAAAATAAGAATAGCAGTGTAGCAATTGAAAATTACCAAAATATCAAATGAGGTAATATGTCTACTTGAAACAGCATAACACTAAGTAGATATTAACAAACGTATATTATATGATATTTAATGGATAACATTATCCAATTTGTACTGACGTCTCATAACATGTAAAATAAAAGGATCTAATTTATATAAACCAGGCGATAAAATTAAATTTTTTCCTTTGCTGTGAACAATTCAAGCTGTCTCTATCAAATTCCTTTCAATAAAACCTGTGCTTTTACATCAAATCTTTGACCTGAGCCAATCAATTGGTGAATTACATATACTGCTGTGAACACTTAAGGCTTTACTTATATTATTTGTTCTTATATTATATTTACGATTCACAAGGCGTTTTTCGAGCACCTTCCCAGATTGTCCTATATAAAAGCTTCCGCACTTGCATAGTATCTTATAGATAATTCCTTCATTGCTTTCCGGACTATTACAAATTAAAGTTTAACAATGGTGCCTGGATATGAAAAAGCTGCACTACAGATTCTAATGAGGGACGGTAAGGGAAGATATCAAATCCAGTTTTCTGTTTTTCTTCTCGTATGGGTACAATGGTTTTCTTACTAATGTTAGACTGTAATCAATGTCTTCTAACTTAGTTTATTTTGAATTCCAACGTGATATATGATTTCGCTCTCAGTGTGTGCCCGTGCGATCGATGGTGAAGAGACGGGAGAAGGACTGTATAGTTCCATTATTTTTCAAAATGGGTCTGTGGGATTTTTGTAGCGAAAGAAGTCAGAAACAAAGGATAAAAACAGTAGATGGTGGGATGCATCACCTGTCATGTATCAATATAACTTACGTAATTTCTGAGTTCTTTCTAACATGCTCTTCACAGATCCGCCAAAGTTTTTCATAAATATTTGATATCTGTACAACGATCATTTCCTCTTCTAGTTTTCCGCTTATATGCTAATACATCTTTTATTTCATTTCACTTTAACCAGGCTCTTTTAGGTATGACTTTTATCCATGCCAATCCACTTCTTGTTGTTACTGTGTCCCCTCTTCTCTTCTCTTCTCTTCCCTTCCCATTTTTTTCGGGTTTCCCTCCTGATCCCATTCGTTCCAATCAACAGAGAGAGCAGCAGCCCCTGCCTGACTTCACCTCAAGTAATCCCAGACCAATCAGCGATGCTGCGGACGCCCTCAAACCCAAAATGGATTTGGTTTGATGTGGCCTTCTGACACAAACTTCAGCTCACACATCTACTGTATGTATGCACAGTAACGACTGAAAAAGACAGGCATACATACAGTCAGCCATAGGTTACCCTAACGATACAAATACAAGACATATGAAGTAATTCTGAGGTAGGGCAGTAGGAATCGAACCCACATCCCGAGTAATCAGAACGAGGTCACGTTCCCGACCTGACCATCAGAAGGCTATTGCTGATCATACATATATACTTGTCGAATTTGGATCTAAGGCTTGGTAGTGACAAGCGTATCCAAAAAGTTTGAAGAATTCGAAAAGTTTAGAGGGCATTGTGGCTGTTACAGACGTACCTGGTAAAAAGTGACCAATAGATTCTATATGTACATTTCAGCCTGAAAACCAATAGGAAAACAAAACGATTACCCATTTGGCTACGATGGGTCTCTACAGCTCTAATAAATATATCTGAATTCGACAGAGTTTTATGCTTCTCGTGATCAGGTTGGCAAAGGGGAATTTTGAACCATTATGGCAAAATTGATCGTATTTAGGACTGCAATCAACCAATAATAAAATAAAATAAGAAATACAACACAAATGCAGACACAAATAAGAACAGAAATAAAAATACGCCAATACACAAGAAAAGAATTTCACAATAATGCAACAGCAATGAGGGCCTTGGGAATTAGAACTGCAAGTAACGTTAACACAATTCACTCTAGTTATACGATTCACAAAACTAAAGAGATATAATGTAGCTGAACCAGCGCTACTGAAAACTAGTTCAAACTGCAGTAGTAGTTTTTGGTGACGATATTTCGTATGTTTAAGATTTTAGGCCTTTCTTGACTACGCATTTTTTCTTTCCTTAATAAACGCTCCAAGAAGGGCTCCATTGGAAGACGAAACTGTTGGGGATATTCTAACCTTTTACATCTTTCATTTTACCATGTGGAATACAACTGGATAATATAATATTATATATATATATACATATATATATATAGTGGATATATATATATATATATATATATATATATATATATATATATATATATATATATATATATATATATATATATACACACACGTAGATGTAGTTTCTAGTCGTTGTTTTACCTAAATATAAAACAAATGAATAAGGTTAGATGATTTACAGACATGCAAAGAATAAATACTAACCCTTGTGAAATGCTTTATTAAAGACTTTGGGTAGAATACCATTTCACATTGGTTCTAAATCAATTAAAAATACATGACCAAAACAACAGTTCTTGGCAGGCCTTTCTTCGTGTCTTTCTATTTTCAGCTTCACGATACAGTAAACATTGTTGGAAAATAAGTACCTCTTATCAATGTCCATTCAAAACCAACAATCGTTAATATTATGATATATATACATATTTTATCCAGCGTCAATTTCAATAAAGTATGATAAATATCATTATTTATGGTTATGATACATTCTGCTTATCGATAGAAAATGTTCCGTAGGGCAGGGAGACTCAGTTGTGGCATTACGTGTGAGTACAACATTTAGGTGGAAATAGAATTTCATATTCTAGTTACATTACATTTTCAATTTATTATTTCATAAAAAGTTTAGTCATTGTATTTGTGGTTTCAATCAAGGTCACTCTAGTTTGTGCCACTGAATTTTCAACATACTTGAGCAAATTAGGATCATCCGTCAACAGTTCAATAAAGCGTCGGTATGAGACTCTTGTTAAGCTTCCGCCAATAGTACCATTGCCGTGTTTTTATGTTATTTTATCACCGTTTCCAAGTTAATTTAGGTATTCTTAGTTAACTGTTTGTTCTGTCCTTGCGACGCTTTCTGAAAAGCGACTCGAACCAAGACTACTCTTTCAGACGAGAAACAAAAGGAAATCCAATGCATAATATCATCAGCAGCTTCACCACAAGGACACTAATTTCATGTGTTATGTTCATCACATAATTATAATCTATCATTTATATTGATTATTTCGTGAATTTATATATTAACTATTTCTCTGCTGTTCTTGTCCCTATATTAACTGTTAGCATAGATCCAAATCTTATTCCAGTTAGCAGAATTTTGGATTTGTAATCTGTACATTCCATTTGCAACCAATAAATCTCTTTAGCTGATGTATTTTGATAATTTCTTAAGCAATAAACGTTTTTATGAAAATCAGTCATTGTGCTGTAATAGACCAGGACAAAAATCGTATAATCTGAATAATTCATTTCAGTTTCAGTAACAAAACTTACTCTGATTTTACAAAAGAAATGGAGATTTTCATATAAAATCATTTATTCATATTGCCCTTTAGTATTAGCAAGGTATGGAACATTATGCCTCTTGATTAACTCCAAATATTCAAATCCCAACGCCCCCTTTCAGTTTGTTTTCCCTTCGTGGGTTTACATCTGCCATTCCACAAGCATTTAAATAAACACCTCTTAATTTTATGTGCATAGTCATTTGGGACTGGATATCTGTGCGATATAGGCTACACGATGCTTTTGCTAAAATCTTTCAAGTTACAATAACAGTTTTTTAAATATTGTTGATTTCCTATTCTTGATTTCCAGATTAGACCAATTTAGATCAACACTTCTCTGATAACTATTCTGTAACGGACACCTAATATTTTACAAGAATCTTTAAGAAATATATATCCACCAGCTGGCCAAACTGAGCTGTTTTTCCAGTTCTAAATACCTAATACTGAAGTTTTTTTTTTTTTTTTTTTTATTGCACCTGACGCATTTTCATATTCCGTGGCGACATTTGTGCACTCGACTACTCCTTTACTACTGCTAACAATAATTATAGAATTATCAAAAGAAACTTTCAGTACATTAGGTCACCTCAAAAAAAACTTCGACAGGTGTTTTTATCATTCAATGAAAAGCTTCTTGATAAACAATGAATAAAACCGCTGATAACCACAATCCTTCCCTAAAGATTTCTTAATGGAAAAGGGACGAAAGAGGCTCCCATTTATGCATATGGAGCTCTCAGCACCCTAAGCTCTTCGTTGGGCGAGTCGGCAGAGCTGTGGACTAGCACTCGCTAGGCCTGAGTTCGAGTCTCCGGCCGGCTGATGAAGTGTTAGAGGAATTTATTTCTGGTGATAGAAATTCATTTCTCGCTAAAATGTGGTTCGGATTCCACAATAAGCCGTAGGTCCCGTTGCTAAGTAACCAATTGGTTCTTAGCCATGTAAAATAAGTCTAATCCTTCGGGCCAGCCCTAGGAGAGCTGTTAATCAGCTCAGTGGTCTGGTAAAACTAAGGTATACTTGACTTTTTTTCTCAGCACCCTAATATAATATTTCAACTAAATTAATAAAATTTGCTGTCAAAACCGAATTTTCTCAGTATTGCATATAAGACGTCATGATAAGCACAACTAAAAGCTTGTGACAAATATATGTATATCAAATTTACCTCTTTACTGTGTTCATTAGCGTACAGCATAATATCTCTCAAAGATATTTAGACTGACGACTGACCTATTTTCAAGAGCGCTAAACTGCTCAGTAGGTATTATCAGATGCAACACGTTTAAATTTTTTTATTTTATTGTATTTTTTTTTGCAATTATCTTAAAATCTGCATTCAACACTTCTTTTGGTATAAGAGTTATTACTCCTCTATTCATCTTTAAAAAGCTCTTTATGTTTGTTTGAGTATAAATTTCACAAGGCCTGTTTGATATTCCAAATGGGTCGTAGAATTCCACCGAGACCATCTATCCCAGGGCTTTTCCTGGTTTTTCCTTCCTCACATTTCATACTCTGCTACTTATTCTGTTTGTAGTTCATTTTATCGGTCGCCTGTGACACTGATTATTTAGTCTAAAACTATACCTTGACTAAATTTCATGTTTTGCCCTTTACAAGGAACATGACCATTGTCAGTCACTTGTACACAAAACAAAATGGCAGTAGACTAGTCAAGAATGATGTAAGGAGAGTGATTTTTTCGCTGTCCAATCAGGAAGCTTGGCGTCATCACTCCATATGTGATGCTGCTGTTTGGTGGCAGGAGCACAACAAAAAATCAGTGTCTCTCCGGCTGCTGCAGAGTAATACAAACACAAACGTTCTCTGCAAATTCACCCACCCCCCACTCCCTCCAACAAATTCCTGTAATTATGGTGGAATGTGATTTATTTCTTTCCAGCATGTAGTTGAGGAGAAGTTTTACCGACTATGGAAGAACCAAATATGTTACTGTGTTGTGACAAAAAATATAGCCAAAAGAGTAAAGTAATCACATGTGA
Source organism: Macrobrachium rosenbergii (assembly GCF_040412425.1). Lineage (NCBI taxonomy): Eukaryota > Metazoa > Arthropoda > Malacostraca > Decapoda > Palaemonidae > Macrobrachium > Macrobrachium rosenbergii. The sequence continues at coordinate 60,851,944 of NC_089763.1, read as the reverse complement.
TCACTTGACTCTGATCCTTTATTCCAGTCAAGACCATGCTCTAGAGGGCACTTTGCCTGAGTGCCCGGCTTTCTGCCACAGCCACAGGCCCAATAAAGGGATGTATTTTTATATCTAAAATGTGATAGGATAATGCAAGGTTTTTATAGTTTGTGTGTATGAATTTCAAGATATGAAAATGGTATACATGAATTTTTGCATCAGTGTGATAATTTTTAATGATATTTTGTAAAGACTGGTAGGTATGATAAGTTAGCATGTACAGTTATGCGTGTTTACTTGCCAAAAATCCTATGTTCTTGTGTTAAGTGCGATGTAAGATCATAAAACTAGGCAGTGTTTATGTGCTGTCGCACACGACTGAGCTTACTTTCAGTGATAATTTTTTAAAAGTGCTAGCATACGTCGTTACATACTATATTGTTACGCGTGATCATTTTGCTCAAACTGCGACGTTTTTGCGTTATGTGTGATGTGTACTGTCGGAAACTTTCCCTCCGACTGGGTGGGTTCTAAGTCCCCAGACGGAATGGGTGGGCCTAAGGTGGGCAGGCCTGAAGGGCGATATCAACAAACATCTAAGCAAAGGTCCAGCGAGATCCGAGTGGGTTTTCTCATTTTCATTACAAAATTAAACTATCCAAAATTAACAGACACGAATTGAAAGGAAAGTTTGCCCCTATTCACACTGAGCAGTAAAAGGAAATATATCTGAAGATATGATGGAATTGCAATTACTAACTTAATGGACCACGTGGTCAGCAACAAATTCGCATAGGAAAAGTTTATTAATTCTGCGAAAAACCCATGACATCTGCCTAACAGGCTACCATTTTACTCTAATCTTAGTTTTAAATGATTGAACAATTCTGTATTTACACTTAGCAAACGGCAACCCGCGGATGGCGGAAATATAACAAGATTACAACTGAACACTTCATGGACTCTTTACTGCAATGCCACAACTTGGCTGGGGAAGTGACAACGCAAAATGAACACGTCTGACCTCTTTAGTGCGCCCCCGAGAAAGACGTACACCATTGCCTCTCTGCATGCCTCGTCGTCACTTCGCATTCCATTCAAAACCTCTACATTGGTTAATCTATCAAAAATTGTATTTAAATCATTTAAAAGAGAGTCCTTCTAATACTCAACACACTGCTTATATAGGCAATCTGCCTGACACGAATACTTCTCGAACTCATTTACAGACAAATGAGAACTGCAAACTCGGCTGCCCTCTTCTCCCTTCTGTTCGCCTGTCCCGAACGTTGTGGAGGATTGTCGGGAAAAAACGAATCCAGTTAAAGTTAAGTATATCTTAGTTTGACCAGACCACTGAGCTGATTAACAGCTCTCCTAGGGCTGGCCCGAAGGATTAGATTTACTTTTACGTGGCTAAGAACCAATTGGTTACCTAGCAACGGGACCTACAGCTTATTGTGGAATCGGAACCACATTATAGCGAGAAATGAATTTCTATCACCAGAAACAAATTCCTCTTGTTCTTCACTGGCCGGTCGGAGATTCGAACTCGCGACCAACAGAGTGGTAGCTGAGAACGGAACCCGCTCACCCAGCTAGAAACTAACGAATCCAGTTTTTTCACAACTTACTATTATACAATTAGGCAATATTTACTTACTTCAGCGCATGAATGCGTTTATTTTCAGTGTTTATTATATACTACCAAGTCCAAACGCGTATTTTTTCTCATATGTGACATATTTTTATCGATATGTGACCATTATCACCACTGATACGCGCGATATTCGTGAGTAACTGTCAGTTTCCATTATCAGTGTTCTACGGGAGTTCCTAACTCGTGCCCGAGAATGCTACCAACAGGTTGTCGACCTCGAGCACGAGGAGGAGGATCCGGACAGGGCATACGACATCAACCCCCACCCCCCCCAAAAAAAAAAAAATAAATCGAGAACTTCCAGTGACGAGGACGAGGCTATTGCAGTGCCAAGCACAAATTCTCCTGTAGCTAGTCAGGAACCTTGTAAAGTGAGTGTTTTGATTTTTGCGACATGTGATGCATATAGTTGCATGCGTTATATTGATGTGAATGAGAGTATACTCATGAGACCTGGCTTTATGATATGCATATGTTGTCTAACATACTTGAGAGAGAGAGAGAGAGAGAGAGAGAGAGAGAGAGAGAGAGAGAGAGAGAGAGAGGTTTACATCCTGTCTTACCTCTAATTTGTTTTACCTGTTGCAGTGTAACCAATGAAGAAAGAGCAACTCGTTATGCATGATGTGGCCCCAGGATATGAAGAAGACCCATGCGCGGGAGGGGGGAGGACATCAGCCCCACCCCTCTGCCCAGCCACCTGTTGACCCTTAATGAGTATCTTCTGATGTTGTTTAATTATGACCATCTTGACCGCATTGTATAACGGACGAACCTCTATGCCAAACAAAAGGATATAAACACTACGTTTTCTACAACTAGAGGATGAAATTTTCAACTTTGCAGGTATTTTGTTGCACATGGGAGTTGTGCAACTCCTTTGTTGGATGATTATTGGGCAACTACCACGAGAGTTCCCCAAGTGGCAAACGTCATGTTGTCTAAACGTTGTAGGTTGCTGAGGACATGCTTTATAAGATCAGGCCTCTATTTAACTTTGTTACCAAGGAACCACTAAAAAATTATTGATGAGGTTATGGTTGGTTATAAAGGTAAGTGAAACAACTGGCAGTCTGTAGCAATATATCAAAACAAAACCTGATAAGTGGGGTTTCAGATTGTTTTCCCATTCAAGTGATGATGGTTATACTCATGACATTCTTCTGTAACGGGGGCTACAACTTTCGATGCACATCCACTAGCTCTTTCTGATGCAGGAAAAAGTTACCCTGTAACAACCAAAATCATCTTAACTTTGGCTAAAACTATTGATCGAAGCAGACCCTGTTGGATATATGCTGACAACTTCTTCACCAGTCTTGAGACATCACAGCTTTTGCAGAAGCTAGGTTACCAATTTACAAGTACTTCTCGGGATAACCGTATAGGAGGACCTCTTCCTACAGCTACAAAGTTCATGCAAGATAAAAAAAAAAAAAAAATAAGGGGGTTTTGATTGCTGCTCAACTTCTGACTTTGTAGTCTATAGGTGGGAGTAAGAAAATAGTGACAGTGCTTAGTAATGGTTATTATTTTCCTATACAGGAATCCCCTGTTACGACATGGATGCAAAAAAAAAGGGGATGTGTCATGACCAGTCTGGTACTAGAATACAACGCACATAAAGGGACCATTGATAAGTGATATGTTGGAACAGTATCAGACTCCCATGAAGTCGAAGCAATAGTGTCTAAGGCCCTTTGCGTACATCTTGGACCTGTGATTGCAAACATTTGGCTCCTCTATAGAAGAGAATGTGTTGCTCTTGAGCAAGCCTATGTGATCCTGAAATACTTTAGATTTGATGTGGCCAAACTTGCAAAGTGCACAAATCCTTCACTTGGGAATATAATTGTCTTTGACTTAGTCTTGGCAATGCATGAATCATCAAGGGGTCAATGGTTGGTCATATCTGAAAGTGTCAGGTTGACACACAAATCTGCCCTATCTACTGTATTTGTGTTGTTAGGCAAACATATAAGCACTGCTGTAAGAAGGGCAATGTTATGTAAAAATCAGATTTGGTGTTAATATATTTTTGCATTTTTCTATGTACTTTCTCCTCTCTATTATGTTGTTATTATTGTTGTAGTTTACATTCACTTGTATTTTTATGTTACAAAGGGATCAAAAGTTATTGATATTTTTATAGTACCATAATAAAGTAAATAGCAAATTTCAGTATTTCATGTGTATTGCTGTTTTCTTCATAAAATTGATGTTTTATAGCAAGTTAACTATAAATATTACTTTAGTTTCTTGTGCTTTCATATACATTCCCATCCTGGAAGATTTATGTTGTCAGGACGGGATAAAAAATGGTCACTTCAAAAAACAGAAATAATGAAATGTGCTAATTTTCAAAAAGTCCAAGGAGCAAAAATATCTTATATTTTGCACTATTTTCACAATGTACGGTTATTTTTTAATTATCTTCACGATTTCTAGGAGTGGCCGGTAAAGAGTTAAAAAGGTGTTAAAAATGTTGTCATGCATGCAAAACAATTGTATTAGGGTTTATTTATTTCACTGCTGTCATCTCTCTTTAATTTATTTAGCTTTATTATTTCGTCCTTTCCCAACAAATATGCTGACACTTGTTCCCCTTTACTTTATCTGTAACTTTTATCCTTACTTTCATTCTTTCGCAAATATCGTCTTCAATATTTATTTTCAATTTCAAAGAATTCACTAAAGGTATTTTTTCTCCAACCTCCATTGATTTTCTTATTTCCTCGTTTAGCTGTTAGTTAAGTGAATTCAATGAACCTTATTTTTCTGATTCATTTGTTTGGAAAATCTAACATAAAAAGAAATAAGCTAAACTGAAGCAAATTACCACCGGCAAACCATATTTGCAAATTTACCTTTCTTCTCTCTGATATTGCCCCAAGCCGCCATAAGGAAGTTTTCTTTCACTACACCATTGCCTTAAATATTGCTGTTTAGCTTCCAGTACTTTTTTCTCAATGAAACAACATTTTCCAGCTTTTAAGTTATCTTAATTAAAAAATGGTCAAACCTACTTATAAGGATTCTTCGAATATCAGTTATATGATTTTGCAGATCTCTCAACCACAGCCTATCTTTCCTTGAACCATGGTTTTCTTTGACGTAACTATACTCTGCAAAGCGATGTTCATGCTTTTTTTTTTTTTAGCAACGAACCCTTTGCATATATTCAGGAGCAAGGAATGCTGAATCCTAATAAGAAGCTGTTGATAATTGGTGATCTTAATGCTAGACTGGGAAATCTTTACAGTTTTAACAACCATAATTATGGAATAACATACACAATTCTGGGCCCAGTTATTAATAATCATAGACGAGTGATAAGAGAACTGTGAACAAATCTTAAACTGTCTCCTGTACATATTTTGAAAAAAGAATTCTTGACTTTCAATGGCGGTTTAACTTACTGTCAAGGTTAACAATGGAAATCGAAGATAGACTGGGCACTGTGCTCACTAAAATGTTTAGATTCTTTTGAAGATATTTAAATAATAACTGATAACCTATTGCCTTCCAATTATGCATCTAAACTGTTAAAATTCAGACTGGTTCATTATTATTCAGAAGTTGAATGGAATAGCCAACTTTGTTAAAGTAATCTTTAAAATATAAGGAGATTTCCAACTGCAACAGGAGGGTAATTAGGTCAAATAGACTGGATGTAGAAATATTTTCCTATTTTGTGTTGGATCTCGGGGCATTTGTGTCCTATGAGGAAGAGCAATTTAATGTGAACATTTTTTGAGAGAATTTAGATAACACAAAATATGAAAATACCGTGAGGCAAGAAAGAAGGCAGTCTGATGCAGCAGTGTCTCAAGAAATGGTTGGCAGGGAAGAAAGATTCAAGGCAAATACGGTCTATTATCAATTGGAAGGGGACATTTGCTTCTTATTTTGAGACGCTTTTAGCTGAAAGTAATCCTGTCAATAGTTATTAGGAGCTAAACTTCATGAATGATAATTACATCCCCGTACTGAATGACCCCATTTCGGAGAGTGAAGTACTAGACCCAATTCATTTGTTAAGAGGAAACGAAGGAGCAGGCATTTCTCTTGAGATACTGAAGCTGCTTGTATTTTATATATATTTTATAGGTGTTATCCCGATAGATGGATAGCCTACTTATGATTTTCAAGAAAGGTAACCCCTTAGACCTCAGTAATTATCGAGGGACACATATTGTCCGTACCCAAAATCATTTGACATGATTCTCACCTCAAGATTGCAAAGTTGGTTTACCTCCAATAGCCTATAGAGCAAGCTGGAGCCAAGAAAGAAAGAGCTTATGAAGAACATAGTCTTGCTCTTAGACTCATAATCGATATTGGTGGAAACAGAAACCCTATATCTGATTTTCACAGACGTTGAAAAAGCTGGCTATAAGGAACAAATTGACTGAAGTCCTGAGAAATTTTGGATGTAGGTCAAATGTGTGGCGAGCAATTGGAAATGCTTTACAAGAAACCCAAAACATAATTGATGACACATGGGTAGAAACTAAAGCTGGTGTTCGCCAGGGAAGCCTTAATTCATGCTTTTTATTTACTGCTTCTGTGAACCCGATGATTCAAATATGGAGAGGATGGTTGGCTTGGGCGTCCTCATGTACGAATGATGCTGTTATAATTAGCACAACGAGAGAGGGAGTGATTAGGAAATTTCAACAAGTATTGAATTACTGCAATCAGTATGGCATAAAATTAAGCAAGGAAAAAACGGATATTTCACTGTAAACACACATGACAGAGACCCACTTATGGGTAACAATTTATTTGTTCAGCGGTGTGAGAGTTATTTGTATCTAGACAAAACAATTTTACGTGAAATTAAATGTTTGGTCCGCAGCATTGAATGTTTCCCTGTTCTATGGTGCTTGAACATGGTGGACCCTGAATAAGAAGCTGGTGAATAAAATGTACTTTGGGACTTTATAACGGGTTTACGTGGAGACTAGTATGGAAATATCATGCGTAGGCAATATAATTTTTTGAAAAAGTTAATGGCAAGACCTGGCTAAAGTAGCCTTCAACAATTGATTAACAAGTCAACAGAAGTGCAGTCTCACGTTGCGGGGTATTTACAAAATTGCAACGAATCCCGGGAGACCCAGTAAAGGCTGAATTAACCAGTTTACAGCAAAAAGTGAGCGAAAAGACTGAATTAAGTCGTTGGTAAACTCACTAGCTGTTCAACTCTAAACTTGTAGCACCAGCTTCATGCAGTAACCGGGAAAGCGTCCCTGAACACCATAGACTAGCCTAGCCTATACTACAACAAGGCTACTGAGGTAGTTCTCATCGATTTAAGATAGAAACCAGATGCTGGTCTAGATTAATACCTCGGGACAGGCGGCGTCCTTGTAGCTGTGGAGACAGCACCGAATGAGCACCATTTATAAAATATCGGCACTCTTTTCCACACCATCCATTAGGTAGAGTACGCAGGCGCGCTTTTTTAATTTTTTTTTAATGTGGTATCCCTTTGAGGCCTAATCCACAAATATTTTTTCTCACTTCTCTGTCACATGCTTAGTTCTTAGACTAAAAATCTGATCTTCTTTGGACGCCCCATTGCAGTAGAAGTGGATGGTAAAACACTTAATTCCTCTGTATGTGAATCACCGGGATTTCCATAGCTAATTTCCTGTTGTTTCTCATGATGTATTTCTTCTGATTCATGGTTCTGAGGTCTATTGCAGGTAACGTAAAGATTTTTGTACTTCAGTCTGTGCGTATCTGAAATACTGGAGAGCGTTTTGTAAAGAAAGCAAAGACAGAGGTAATTTCTTTTTATTCTAAGGCTTTGGAATGATACTTAGAGAGAACTGTTAAGTAAGTCCTAATATAAGAAAGTAATTTAGACTGGTCTGGAATACTGTTCTTAAAAGAAGGAAAAACACTTACCTGCTGATCCGACTGGCATAAGCCTAGCGTTTACTTGGTCAAGATCCTTTTCCTTCTTGTTGCCATCCTTATAGCCTATATATTTTTTTCCTTGGCCTGATGATTCGATAACTTTTACCATACAGAAACTATTTTTATATATTCGAAATTAAGATGTACGTAGAATAAGGTTTAAATGATTTAGCATCTTACCAAGTGAGTAGTTTGAGGGCATAGGTCTAGTCTAGGCTAGGAAACTTCATTTTTTTGCTATCACCAATCTGTGAGGCATAATTGATGAAAACATAAATGCAACCAAGATTTGTTTCACTTTAGCGAGAATAGTAGAAGTTTTTTTTTTTTATTCACGCAGTCACAAGTTTAAATGGCGAGTCTTATCGACACAAGCAGTAGGCTAATCTACAGGCTTATGTACTGCTAAGCATTTTACAGTAAGATTGTTTTTACATATTATATAAGGTTGATGATGTTATGATTTCAAATTTAAAATCACCATTGCACCTAAGTGCTACAGTAATATGCTGAAACTATAACATATGATAACAGGGAAAGCGTACCATTGTTTAAGACATTATTCTGACTTTCGCAAAATTATCTGTAAATAAATTTCAGTATGCTTTGCTTGTCTGTGTAATGTTCATCTCTATTCTCTTGATGAATTCTTGTGTTCATTTCTGCATTTATATTTATAAGCCGCACAGCATACCGTCATGAAGATAATGGATAAAACAAATCGCAGGATGAACTTAGCTCATACGTAATTTTCCGTGTTTTCAAGATGGCTGCAAGGGTGTGCAGCGTGGTCCAAGGAAGAGGTCTGTTCACGCACAGGTGGGCGGAGCTACACCTACGTCACGCAGAGAGTGGCTAGAGAAAGACTCAAAAGGCTATGTCTTAATTTTAATAATGGTATTTATCCATTCTTTTTGTAAACGTTTGATTAAGCAAAATGGAATAGTTTGATATTTTTAAAATGTACTGGAAGGGTAACAAAAGATTTATTTCATTCATAGAATACCGAAATTGACTATAGCACCAAAAATATAATTAAGAAACAACTTTATAATTGAAAAATAAAATTCATGATACAGCTTATTATTACATAACCAATGGTAAATGATAAATAGCTGAACATTGCAATTATATACCTGTATCATATCAGATTTCTAAGAACCCTTAGTTCCATCAATTTGTTTTATCTTAGATATTTTGCGTTTTTCACTGCCCATATTTTTCATTTTTTGGTTCAGGATACGCATTCTAAAGTAAGTGCTGCATCACACACAAAATGTTACAACGTCTGGTGGTAGAACTACAGATTACGTGATTTCATCAACTAGTGGAAATCATGTGGTAGGCACATAGTTTCCTATGTTGCTGAATATTTACAACTGATATTCAGTAGAAAAGGAAGCAAATTCCTGTGTGACTGGTGACTTACGTTCAACTAAAAACTTTCTATTATTACCTGGAGGATCAGTCCTAATCTCATAATTGGTGGCATCCGATAAACTGCATTGACATTATTCAGTGGACAAAGAAGAAAGGATATATTGCCGGGGGACTATAAAAAGTTAACTAGGTCAATAATCTATTCACAAAAAGGAATTTTGGTATTGTAATTCCCCGACCCAAAGTTCTAGTCTAGCAGTTATCTTTTAAGTTTGAAAACAGAAAAATTTGCTAAACCACTTTGAATGTTTGTTAGCTCTATAGGTAATCAGCTAAAATGTTTAGACATTTAAGTGTATAGAAAATGAATACTTGGGCTTTGGTGATTATAAAAACTTGTTTACACCCTTCTCTCCTTGTACACCAACGAAGATCGGAAGAGGAAATCGTGACATCAAATAATTTGCAACATTTGATTATCAACGGTAATACTATGTATAGTTAATATTAAGAGGCAAATATATGTCATACTGTAATATATTTAACTATATAAACTGATTTATTATGAACAGTTAACTTTACTTGAATATATATAATACCACTACACTTACTCTTTCCTTGTATACCACCGAAAATCCAAATAGGGAAATCTTAGCTTCTAATCATTTGTAATATTTAGCTATAAATGGTAATAGCAAGCATAGTAACTATTAAGTTGCAATTATTTGTCATATTTGTAATATATTTACAATATAAATTGATTCATGAAGAACTGTCGACCTCACTTCAAAAGAATACCAAATTTTAAGCCTGCCCTCTGATGCAGGCAGATTCATTGATGGTATTAGTTCATTCTTTAACTGGTCACGATGCCTTGGTATCTGGATTCCAGGTAATTCATATTGAAGGTTCCTTGCATAATCAGTAGATTCAAAATGCAAAATACTAATCCTTGAAGAATCCGCATTACATTGGTCTCATCTATTGCACAGATGAATCCGTTTCTTTCGTAGCTCTTCCTTTCTTGGAAATTTATGAAAAGTAAAATCAATGTTTCGATCTGAATTGGAGTTACTCCCATACGGTGCATAAATATTCGTCATAATTCCACAATGACAATGACCAGAATACAAGTGAATACACAATATAGAATCACGATTGCATTTACACCTCCTCCTTTCTGCTTTACTTCCTTGACTTGACTGGCAGGTAAAATGCATTCTCTCACCTTGTGACGTCATGCGCGAACTTGGTCGATTTTTGGGTCAAGTCTCTTTCTTAGACCATGGTCTGCAGCGCTGCCTTGATGTCATATAATTATTATTCATCTGAACTGGGTTTAAGAGACATCTAATTTTGCGAAGGGAGAAGGTAACAGCTTAATTGAAGAATTAGGGAGTCTCAGGAACATGTACTTAGGCTATACTCTGAAAATAGAAAAGGATAAGTAGGTTCTTCCAACATTTTCTGCAAACCACCAACCTTTGCTTCGTTGTTATTCCCAGAAGCTTCCAGCACGTGGTGTCTCATGCCATGCCTTTGTAACATGGCGCAATAGTCGATCCACATTGCATCAGAAAATTTGTTCAGGAAGCTTCTATGGCGTGACTGGAAAGGGGCGGTTATTAAGGAACCAATCAGTATGCAGAAAAAAACTCCTCATATGGGAAAGACGCTTGTCTGTCGTCTTGTAAGGACTAGGGTACGAGCGACATACTGGCTGGGTGTTAACTGGTTTATTGGTTGTTCCTTACTGAGATAAATGTACAGAATCTTGGAAGATGTTATTGACGCGTGCGAGCGGTAATGTAGCGTCTACACACAGACAGGTAAAACAGACATAAAAGGTTCAGACATCTGTTTGTCGGCAGACAAACAGATGGCGATATCAAGGGACATGATTAACATACAGTGATGAAACATACATCAGTGGAAAGGCCAGGAAATTCTACATATGGCCAATTGCTTGAGATTCAAGACATATTAATGGATACAATGCAATAGCATAATAAATGTGAAATGGAGGGACCTTTGGCGTCTTCACAAACAGAAACATACACACAGTTTGATACAGAAGATTCGTTGGAACATTATGAGTACGTGATTAGAATGCTTGCATGGCAATACAAGTAGTGGTGATTGTACATACATTAAGACAACAATGCTTAGGGAGAAACAGACGGAAACATTGTATGGTTGAAATCGCGTTCCTGTAGAGAAAGAAAACGAGACGCTGGCTTTGTCCTGTCCACTTCGATGATGACGATTGACGAACATACGAACACACACACGTGTTTGGAAGAGGCAGCGTCGGGGCTCTTACAGTCTTTAGCTCCGCCCATACAGTGGTATTTAAGCCTCCAGAAGAGTTCCCAAGACAGATAGAAACAGATAGAGACAGCGATGGCAATCAGAGGTCGGACTAAGCAAGGTTCCAAAGGGAGTGTCCCCTGAGGACGAATTTTGCTCTTATCTCCATAAAAATCATGATCTGCCTGAGACAAAAAGAAGAGCCAGCCCTTCCTGCTTGTAACAAGGTAAGGTCACGAACCCTACATACCAGAGACGAAGAGAAGCAGCCAGCCCTTCCTGCTCATGATGAAAAAGTCTCTAAGCCCTCCATGTCTGAGATGAGGTGATGCAGCGAGTGCTGCATACCAGTGGCGAAGAGAGGTAGTCAGCCCTTCCTGCCTGTGTGGAGAAATCGCTAAGTCCTCTTCCTGCCTGTAGCAGGAAGGAGTCGCCAGCCCTGCCTACCCTCCATTTGCACAATCTCCGGATTCTTGGAGAAACATCACTTGCTGTCCCATCCTGAAGACATTCCTTCTGTGACGTCTTCAAACCTGAAGCCACTCAACCACTGTGCCAGTTTCATCTCTGCAGCTGAAACTCCAGACGTCCTCCTGTGACGTCTTCAAGCCTGAAGCCACTGTGCCAACTTCATCTCTGCAGCTGAAACTCCAGACGTCCTCCTGTGATGTCTTCAAGCCTGAAACCACTGTGTCAGCTTCATCTCTGCAGCTGAAACTCCAGACGTCCTCCTGTGGCATCTTCAAGCCTGAAACCACTGTGCCAGCTTCATCTCTGCAGCTGAAACTCCAGACATCCTCCTGTGATGTCTTCAAGCCTGAAACCACTGTGCCAGCTTCATCCCTGCAGCTGAAACTCCAGACGTCCTCCTGTGACGTCTTCAAGCCTGAAACCACTGTGCCAGCTTCATCTCTGCAGCTGAAAGTCCAGATGTCCTCCTGTGATGTCTTCAAGCCTGAAACCACTGTGCCAGCTTAATCTCTGCAGCTGAAACTCCAGACGTCCTCCCAGTGACGTCTTCAATCCTGAAACCACTGTGCCAGCTTCATCTCTGCAGCTGAAAGTCCAGATGTCCTCCTATGATGTCTTCAAGCCTGAAACCACTGTGCCAGCTTAATCTCTGCAGCTGAAACTCCAGACGTCCTCCTGTGACGTCTTCAAGCCTGAAACCACTGTGCCAGCTTCATCTCTGCAGCTGAAACTCCCGACGTCCTCCTGTGGCGTCTTCAAGCCTGAAGTCACTGTGCCAGCTTCATCTCTGCAGCTGAAACTCCAGACGTCCTCCTGTGGCGTCTTCAAGCCTGAAACCATTGTGCCAGCTTCATCTCTGCAGCTGAAACTCCAGACGTCCTCCTGTGGCGTCTTCAAAACGTCCTCCTGTGGCGTCTTCAAGCCTGAAACCACTGTGTCAGCTTCATCTCTGCAGCTGAAACTCCAGACGTCCTCCTGTGATGTCTTCAAGACGTCCTCCTGTGGCGTCTTCAAGCCTGAAACCACTGTGTCAGCTTCATCTCTGCAGCTGAAACTCCAGACGTCCTCCTGTGATGTCTTCAAGCTAAAACCACTGTGCCAGCTTCATCTCTGCAGCTGAAACTCCAGACGTCCTCCTGTGACGTCTTGAAGCCTGAGACCACTTTGCCAGCTTCATCTCTGCAGCTGAAACTCCAGATGTCCTCCTGTGGCGTCTTCAAGACGTCCTCCTGTGACGTCTTCAAACCTGAAGCCACTGTGTCAGCTTCATCTCTGCAGCTGAAACTCCAGACGTCCTCCTGTGGCGTCTTCAAGACGTCCTCCTGTGGCGTCTTCAAGACGTCCTTCTTTGGCGTCTTCAAGACGTCCTCCTGTGGCGTCTTCAAGCCTGAAGCCACTGTGCCAGCTTCATCTCTGCAGCTGAAACTCCAGACGTCCTCCTGTGGCGTCTTCAAGCCTGAAGCCACTGTGCCAGCTTCATCTCTGCAGCTGAAACTCCAGACGTCCTCCTGTGGCGTCTTTAAGCCTGAAACCACTGTGCCAGCTTCATCTCTGCAGCTGAAACTCCAGACGTCCTCCTGTGACGTCTTCAAGCCTGAAGCCACTGCGCCAGCATCATCTCTTCAGCTGAACCCCAAGCCACGAAGGATAACTCACCAACTCTCCATTTAAGTATTATATATAACTGCTCTACCTTCCAACCTGTTCCCCCTATCTATAATTGCTTTGATTTATTTTGTAGTGTCACGTTGAATGAGAGCAAAAGGGAAAGCAATATTTCGTTTTCTTTGTAAATAAGATTGTAAATAGATGTGCTGTAGTGTTGTGAGAGTTTCCTTTTATATTCATTTCCCATATTTCAACTGCTGGTGTTGAATCCTTATTGTTTAGAGTTTGAAAGAACCTGCAACGACTCTTGGATCCTGACAGTAACTTGTACTTGAAGAGAGCTGTGATGTGAAGAGTTCCACACAGTCCTTCTTAGGAATCAAGGGAGAAAACAGGATGACACACTGTAGCAGGTTTGAGTGTTGAAGTAAGAGCTGAGTAGTGTTGTTGCTGCTTGTAAGTTGAAGCAAGGATTCAGTTGTTTTTTGCAATCAGAAGAGGCACGAGCTATATTAACGTTCATCTGTTTTTTTTCTTTACTCGGAGCTTTATCTTTACTACGGTTCATCTTGAAATTAACATCGCAGCAAGAACACAATGGTATTACAGATTACTGGAAGAACAACTACGAGAAAGGGTTAATATGTGCAAAACAAAAGGAGTTAATCTATAATGTTAGCAAACATAAAATATTAATGAGGATAAATGATAATAGAATCTTTGAGGGAATGTGGCAAGAAACGTAAATTTAAATTTGATAATAAACGTGTGTATATTCCCACATTCTCCCACCAGCAAAAAGAGTGCCATGACATTGCACATGAAAATGATAACTAGACTGTTGAATAAACAACTATGACGGGAAAAAACAAGAAGTCAATTATTATTTGAGGTCTGCACACCACCTACTATGATCTAAAACTCGACCCAGTAACCAGTAAGGCCTTGTTTTATTGAACATTCTTACAAGGACTACATCCCCAGCACTGATTTTCTTTTTCCAGTTATATTGATATAAGTCTTTACATTGTTCTCTGAGACCAAGGAGATAAGATTCATACCATAATTCTCTAAAATGATCAAACATTTCACCTCTGGAGGATAATGTCGCAGTGAAGGATTCCCTGGAATGCCGGGGTGGGGGTTGATTCCATAGGTAATTATCATCTGGTCATCTTAATAGCAAATGGGAATTGGCATTGTGTCTGAGAAAACAATTGGGGTAAAAGCTTCTAGGTTATTATCAGATGAGCGATAAGTCAAAGGCCTAGAATTAATAGTTGATTGAATGTCGCCAATGACTATTGACAGCTCGAAATATGGGAGTTTGGATCTGCCAACTGTTTTATTAAGACAACTTTTGACAGTCTTAATAAGCCTCTCCCAGGTAGCACCTACCCAGACAAAGTACAGGGGTATTTTGATATGCTGAGTGTTGTAATTTTGAAAATTTACTTTGAACTCGCCACTAATCAGAGTTTGTTCTAACACTTGACAGCCAGTCACAAAGGACCTAGTATTATCACTGTAGATGTGAGAGGGTATACCATAAATGTTAATGAATTTCAGGAAGGCTAATATGAAACTTTGAGCTGACATGAATAGCCCTAACATTCAAACAGCTGAATATTAACAAGCACATTGTGATTTCATTTTTTTCTCCTTTGACCCACAGATACCCAGTGAAATCAATCCATGTGTGTTTGATAAAGCTGACTCGATGTTTGCGTACATTGTCATTTTAGGATAACAGAAGACCAAACTGTTGAATTTCTGGCACATCATACAACAGCCTAGGATTCTTTTAATTACTTGACACATGCAGGGGATCCAAAACCCGTTTGTATGAATTGAGTTGAAAGTTGTTTGAAGACCAAGGTGTTTGAATTTCTTGTGGTAGTATTCCAAAATCAACTCTGTAAATCTATAACTCTTAGCAAGTAGGATGGGATTTATCACATCATAATCATATTTCAAGGTCTTGCCAATATTCTACCCTTGGAATGTATTATACCATTGTTATCTAGGAATAAATCTAAGCTGTTGACTAGGATGGGAACTTCACTATGGTTTTTGCTATCTGGGTTCTAAAGATAGACTAATTCAGAAGCAAAACAATTTCTTTGCATTTCCTTGATCTAGTATAACTCGGCATTATGATTAGGGTTAGCATCAGATTTCTTGAATCATAGTAGGCTTCGAAAATGTAAGAGGTAACTCTAAAGAGTCTATTGAGATCAAAGTACTTCTGAATGTTGGCCAAAGGTTCACACTATGGTCCTACATTGACACTGAAAGAAGCAGGTACTCGAGGATGTTGAACATGTTGCTTACAAGTATCTCTATGACAGCCTAAGTTATTTTCAGGCCAAGTATTTTGATGAGGTTAAAGCCAAACAGGGCCATTTAAACCAGACAGTAAGTTGTTTGATGAATTCAGTGAGAGAGAGACCCCTTGTTATGAGGTCACAAGGATTCTCCTCACCTTTGACATACTTGTGAAACCATATTTCTCTTCTAGGATTCTCTTGAACATTGAAATATCTTTGATGCAATTGCGTGTGAATATACTCTTGGTAGAAACAGGGTCTGCAAGAAGCCACTGTAATACAGTCTGAGAATCTACTGCAACTGTAACATTTTGAAAATCGATTGAGATAAATGAGTCCAGGACTATTGGAAGACATTTGAGAGCTAGATATACTCCCATAAGTTCTAGAGTTGGAACTTTTTTTGCTTTGCAGAAGCAACCCTAGATTTAGCAAACATTAACTGTGAGCCTCCATCATGAACATTATAAACTGCAAAGCCATAACTAGACTTGGAAGCATCACAAAATATACACAATGAATTGATTTGATTTTGATTGATGAAAGATAGAGGCAAGGGCAATGAGGACAACTGCTAGAGATCAGAACTGTGTTTTTGCCATTTTTTTTGTAACTTCTCTGCCATGGGTGTATCCTATGACACTTTTAAATCCCACAGTTGTCTCATGACTAATTTCCCTTTGGCTGTAACAGGTAGGAAGAGACCCAAGGGTCGAAAACTTTGGATACTTGAGACAATCATTTTTTAGTATTAGCTGAAGGGTCTAGCGTATTGTCAGCTATTTGAATGGAATCACTTTCCATGAAATAGCTAAGACTCAGGACCTTTTCATATTCTCTGCCATGGGTGGAAAGACTACCTTCTCTTGTCATGGCTGATACAAATTCTTGATTGTTGGTGTGCCATGATCTAAGACAGAAGCTACTTTGCTGCATATGGTTGGTAGACTCTGTATAAACTTCCTTGAGGAAATCAGGTAAGTTGCCAGTGACGATGAGATTGTCCACATAGAAGTTCTGTTTAAGTATTCTTGAAAATTCATAATTGCCAAACTGGTTTGCATGATGTTTGATGGCATAGTTGAGAACGAATGGACTAGCATTGAATCCAACAATTATTGTTTTGTAGCTGTAGGCTACTTATTTGTCTCCTTTCATAAAGAAACAAAATATGTTTTTATCTTTTTCTTTTGTTAGCATAATCTGCAGGAATGCTTGTTTGATGTCACTTAACATGACTATGTCATTTGATCTGAAGTACAGGGACAATGTTGCCCATCAAGTTGATCCTAGTGTATACAGCTTCATTAAGAGAAGGAACATTGTTGGTTTTCAAAGAGAAATTAAATACAGGCCTAATGTTAGTGGTGACATTGAGTTTGCCTTTAATGACTGGCCTATGAGGAATCCAAATATATTTGTCAAAGTCTTGAGGCTGATTGCTGATCCTTTCAATGATCCCATCCTCAAGTTGGTTGTGAAAGACTTGTTGGTAAACAATCAATAATCCTTTTTGTTCCAAATTATTAACTACTCGGTTCAGAACCATAAGAGCAACTTTATGACTAGAGGGGACCTTGTCAATAAGGTCATCCTTCCATGGAAGACTAACGCAACACTTGTTGTCTTTGTAGGCGATGCCTTGCCTAAATTCTTCATTCTTGGCAAGATCAAATTGTGATGATGGCTCAAGCTCCTCTTGATAACCCAAGGCATCTAGGTTGAACATTTGTTTGAGTCCCTATTCAATGGAGCAGTCAGGAAACAAGGTCTCTAATGGGGAGTAGTAAGACTTTCTGGGCAAAAGTACAAAGTTGATTTGAAAAGAAGGAACATTTTCCTCCTTAGGAGTGGTGTCCTGCTATTCTAGATCAGGATTTGTTGCAACTTGTTGGTGTGCACTGACAAGAGTCACAAGGGGAACAAGGCCCATTGGTGTACTCCAAGCAGAACCTAGCATGCACTGAGTGATGTGAAGGTCAGGCATTAATTGCAGAATGCCTACTCCAACTAAACCCTCAATGGGTATACTTTCATCATTTGAACCCAGAGATGGTTCAGTTCAACTAGAGAATAACCTTCGTTGATGATGTTGATAGCCGCACCATGCTGAGAAACATGCAACCAAATGTCAAATTCAGGGTCAGCCAACATAGCAATAGGATACTTTTTCCCACCAGGGATAGACACATACATTAGACATTCACCAAACTGATGCTCGGTAGCACTCAAAAAGGAAGTGACATCATAGCAGGTATAAGGCATGCTCAGTGGCCTCCTAAGCTCCTCAGCAACAGACATGGACAGATAACTTCTCTGACTACCGTATCTACAAAGTACCTAACAGTGTGGTAGGTGTTAACACCACGAAATTTTATAGACAACACAGGAAGCAGAAAACGTTGGTATAACAAGTCTTGATGTGTTGAACATTTTTATACACAAATTTGTGGATGCCCCACAATTGCTGTTGTTAGGGCATAGGGCAGAAATCATTGAAAACTGAGTTTATTGTCCTTACCCAGACAATTGGTTGAGTCATGTTTGCAACTAGTGCACAATATGCCTAAGCCAAGTGAGCAGCACCTCCTTTGGCGGCCAACTGATTTTCTCAAGTTTGGTGTGTTTGATCATGCTATGTCCAACGCCACTACAAAACTTGCACTATTAATATTACTGCTTCATTGATATTTATAGGGCTACCACCCTTGGGAACAGTTTTAAGTTTAACAGTGAGGGTGAAATTTTCTGGTGTTGATTGGGATTTATTTAGAATATTCTGGAAAAAAATCCTCAATACCATTGCTATCATGCAATGTTATGACTGAAATTTTCTGCCTTCCAGCCAATACAGCCTCATAGACAGCCACACAGACAACAATATTTCTTGCATATTTCGAATATTAACCTACTTATGTAATTTACATGCAAGAAATTATTAATATTCCTCTTATTCGCTCTCCTTTTATATACTTGCAATGAGATAAAAAATAATTGTTTAAAGTCGTTTACGTTTGACCTGAGAAGACTTACAAGCTCGTTCTTTCTTGTGTTTATATTGTTATATTATTGATATAAATCGGCATGATTATGATCTAAAATAAAGTGTGAGGGTTGTTTGTATATATAAGCATTCACATGTATTACTGAAGAAACGTTTTGCATCTTTATCACAGCAAGCCCACGATATTCAGAAACATCAATTTCAGCCAGTCGTGAGCTAGCT